>NC_051156.1:84542755-84581178 GCF_013339745.2 Dermacentor silvarum | reverse complement strand
GGTCGCAGGGATGTATGGAGTGGATCTTGTGTTCTCTGCATCAGGCAGTTGGCACAACTGTGCAAACGCATCACGGGTAGTCAGGAAACGATTTTTTGTACATCAAAACACTTGCATAAGTGTGATCCATGCGCCACTGTGGTCATGTTTACTTGGGACAGACGGCCAGTGCTGAACGACCGGCTACGACAACGCTACAGGTGTTGCAAATCGGAAGAAGGGTTGTATATTGCTCTACACTGCAAAGTTGTCGTTGCTATCCGCGGATGACCGAATACGGAAGTTCTGGCCGTCGAAAAACCAAATTAGAACGCGAGCTTTTGGAAGCGGTGTTAATCAAAAATTCTGGACCTGATAAGTAGGTTAGCGCCACTTCGCAGGCACTTTTAAACAAAGAAATGCAACTCATGAGTAGCCACAAATAAGCTGGTTTCTTAACTCTGCTTTTGTTTCTTTTTAAAGACGATAGTGTTTCTTGGGCTACCTAAATGCGAAAAACTTTGTCACTCGATTCAACCGCTCGGCCAAAACCAAGCATGAGAAGATGATTTTTTTCTCCTCAGGGGTACCACATTTCGAAAGATATGCACCAAATGCATCTGAAAAGTTAATCATTTTGGTGCAATACATGCATTGTTACAAACATTACAAAAACTTGAAAAAATGTGAATGATACTTACTACCCACAGCTTCCAATTTATCGGGGTTCAATGTCGGCTTCTCAACAGCATTGCCGTCCTTCAAGCACCGACAAGGAGCCCCTGTGACGCTCCTACGCCGAGCGCCAGGGCTCCCCACATCAGTTATGCCAGTTCTTTGCAGAACAGGGAATCCCGGCGATGGCACTGGAGCAGGCCCCAGTTATCGTTGCCAATGTATACAACATTTCCTAGGTGTACCTGCAATAAAAGATGGCAGAGACACATTAAGACTGCTTGCGTGTGGGAACGTGAAAGCACCTTTAGTCAACCAAATGGCTGCAATGTGACGTGCACAGTGTGACACGCACTAGGCACACCTTAAGTCAGCCAGAACCAAAGAGCTGCCGTGGCGTAAGGGAAGCGTGCTCCTTTCACACTCCAGGTTCTATTCCTACCCAGTCTGCACAACTTTCTTATTAAAGCAATTAATTTGCTTTGTTTACATGAACCTACCTAAATTTGACATTACTCGAAGCGTTTTGATGTGCTTTTATTGCTTGTGCAATAGGCCATCGGTTTTATGTCAATAAGTGCTGGTAGCAAAAAGAAATATGTCTAACCGTGCGAAAAATGTAACCGGAAATGGCAGGTACGTCCAGTGGCATTAGTGTGGGGGCTGCACACAAAATTATATAGCTTACCCTGTTTCAAATTTATTTTAAAGAGCAGTTTCATTGAGCCCAAGTAGAGTCTTTCAGCTTTTTGCAGTGCGGAAACAGGTACAGTTTGTGCCAGCCAACCAGATGAAGAGCTCTCCTAGTAACTGTATCTAATCACCCTCTCAGCAATTAGTGGTAGCCAAAGTAGAGCTTGTATCTCTACAACTGACACATGTCCCATTTCCTTAATGTGATATTCGTCACTGATTTTGATGGTCAATTGGTTGCCATAGATGAACAATCGAAATTTGGCGCGCAGCACCAGTCGTGTCAGTGCATTGTCAAGTGGCACGAACATATTTCTCCCTTGAGTGAATTAGGGTGCTCTCCTGGGCACATGTTGAGGCACCAGCCAGTCTGCCCCATGTACATTTGACTGAATATATACATGATCAAAGGAACAGACTATGCTACCCCTGACGAACACAAGACAAATTGGGTTGCATCTTTACCTCAGCAAGCCTCAATTCTCATGTGGACTGCTATGCACGCACATTTCCAGCGAAAAATAAAGTAGGCAGGATATGCACGACAGTTCACAAGTGAATTCAGAAAGGCGAGCAGGCAAGGGAGGTTTGCTTGGTTAAAGATACCACCAAATTTGTCTAGTGTGTATGAGAGGCAGCTCACTGTATTTTTTTCACAACTGGTCAAATGTACACACAACAGACTGGCCGGTAACTAAATGTGCCAAATAAATTCCCATATTTCACTCAAGAGACCAGCTTGCTCATGCAGTTTGGCCGTGCATTGCCGCGATAGGACTTCAGGCTGAATTAAGATCATCTGTTTTCACCTACAGTGAAAAATTGACACGAGAGATCAGTGAGGCATACCACATAAACAATTGATTGATGTGTGGCGTTTAATGGCGCAAGGGCCAGCTATGGCCAAAGAGCGCCATGACAAATGGTAATGAATTCTTTATGTATTATGAACGAAGTGATTAAATTGAGTTATAAATGTAAAAGTAATGTGGCTGTAAAGAGGCCTAAGAACGGGTCGCTGTAAACTGCGTAAAATATAATGACAATGATTCATGATAAAGTAAAAGGTGCATGAAAGTTTCACTACGATGAAGCCTCCACAGGACTCTTGAACTAGAGAGCTCAGAGGTATGTTCTATAAAGGCTAATGTCACTGCAGCTACAGCCTCGAAGGCGAGGCTGTGCTACACATGACCCGGCCAAATAATTTCTAGGACATTAACTCCATCTAATAAGCTAAAAACTGTTTTCAAGTTAAAAAGCGGTTCGTTGCTTAGAAAGAATACTGGGTGAAGTGGAATATGCTGGAGATATGCAAAATGAAAGTACTTTTTACGCTCCCTTTCTATTTCCCTGCACTGAATAAGGACATGGAGAACTGTAAGCCTGTCGCCACACCTTCGACATGACGTAGGATCACTTCCATTCAGTGGGTAAGAGTGGGTGCCGAAGGTGTGACCTATTCTTAATCGACAAAGAAGCACTTCTTTGTATCGTGCTGTTTTCTCCGATATCCAGTGCCCTAATTTAGGTGTGATTAAGTGCAGTTTATTGGATACCTGGGTATCCCACTGTTTCTGCCAGTGCTTCTTCAGCTTATGCCGCAAGTATGGTTTAATGTCTGTGGTTGGGATGGGTATGCTTTTGTCAGTGTCGCTAAAAGCAACTGAGGTAGCGCTCTCGTCAGCATCTTCGTTACCTTTTATGCCACTGTGTCCAGGTACCCAGCATAGGATGATGACTTGTTTCCCTATATAAGCTGAGCATAGCAATGCAAAGAGTTCGTTAAAGACAGTGTTTTTATGTTTTCGTAAGCTCATTAGGGCTCGGACTACGCTCAATGAGTCCGTGAATACAATAGCCCTAGTGAGATTCGTTTGCATTATGTGTTTTACTGCAGAAAGGATCGCGTATGCTTCGGTCGTAAAAATACTGGTATATGGATTAAGTGTACCGGATAGTGAAAACGATGGTCCTAGACCTGCGTAAGCAACACCAGCAGGAGACTTCGAAGCGTCTGTATAAAATTCAGCACAGGAGTACTTCTCCTGAAGCTCAAGGAAATGTGAACGTATATGTGCCTCAGGTGCTCGTTTTGATATTCCTACGAAAGAGATGTCACATTCGATAGTCTGCCACTCCCAAGGCGGTAGAAGCAGAGTTGGGGCCATTGGGTCATTCTCTAGAAGGGGGACGTCTGTTTCTTCTGGCAGTGCTTCTAGCCGGAGAGACAGAGGAGGCCTAGTGTTTGGGCGGTTACGGAACAGCCTGGCCGTCGACAAATCACGAATAGGTGAATGGCATGGATGATGTACATCTGATTTCACCTTCAGGGCGCATGAGAGACTTAAATAGGTCCTTTGGTGATGTAGAGACCATTCGTTGGATTCAACATACAGGCTATCCACAGGACTAGTCCTGAACGCACCTGTAGCAAGACGGATACCCAAGTGGTGGACGGAATCTAGCATCTTCAGAGCACTAGGCGAAGCAGAGTTATAGACAATGGCTCCATAATCAAGTCGTGACCGTATGAGACTTTTGTACAAGTTCAAGAGGCACTTTCTGTCACTTCCCCAAGATGTGCGGGACAAGAGCTTGAGCAGATTCATTGTCTTCAGGCACTTTGCTTTCAGATATTTCAAATGTGGGACAAAAGTTAATTTTGAGTCTAAAATGAGGTCTAAAAATTTATGTTCATGGCTAACGGATAGCCCTTCTCCACTGAGCTCAATAACGGGTGATGATGATTGTTGGAGTTTAGTGGCGCAAGGGCCAGGTATGGCCAAAGAGCGCCATGACAGTATTAGTTCGCGCCAAGACGATGGTAATGGCTTGTTAGTGGTAGATGAATAGGGAATTATATGAACATTAGATGTGGCATGGCTGTAAAGGGGCCTAAAATCAGTCGCTGTAAAGTGCGTAAAATCTATAAGTAATAAGATTATGGCAATGAGTGATTACTGTGTACTATGGACATGAAGAATGCATTGCGAAAGAATGATACGAGTTACAAAAAATTAAAGATACAAGTATTGGCCAGAAGCACAAGTGCCTAAACAGAGCCCTTGAAACACAAGGGCCTGGAGGCATGTGCAGTTAAAAAACTATCGCAGCAGCATCCTCTAGAGAGAGGATGCACTACGAACTTATTGGGCTAGTTACATGTAGCACAACATCTTTCAAGAAAGCAAGGACTGCGTTGGTGCTAAAAAGTGGTTCTTTACCGAGAAACATAGCGGGATGCAGAGGGACACAATAGCGATATGCGAGAGGAAAATGTTTCTTTCTTTCTCTTTCGGCTTCCCGACACTCCAAGAGGACGTGGAGGACGGTGAGCCTGTCGCCACATCTACCACATGTAGGAGGATCATTGCCATTCAATAGAAAATTGTGAGTACCATATGTGTGTCCTATTCTGAGACGACAGAATAGGACATCAGTTCGTCGTGTTTTAGTTGTACAGGGCCAGAAACCTAACTGTGGCTTAATCAAGTGGAGCTTATTAGTTGTTTCAGCGTCCCACAGACGCTGCCAGTGGCCTCGCAGTTTCCTTCGCAAAAAAGGCTTCAGATCTGTGGAGGAAATAGCAGCGGCAGGATTAATAGCTTGCGATGTAGTTGATGTGGCCAACTGGTCTGCTAGCACATTGCCCTCGATGCCTCTATGGCCAGGCACCCAGCATATTATTACATGTCTACGAGATTGGTAAATGTTACACAAGAGTGAGTAAAGCTCGATAACAACAGGATTCTTATGCTTTTGTAAAGATGTTAGCGCTTTTACAAGACTCAACGAGTCTGTGAATATTATTGCCTTTTGTAGTTTCAATTTCTCTATATGCTTCACCGCAGACAGTACTGCGTAGGCTTCTGCGGTGAAGATGCTTGTTAGGGGGTTCAATACGTCAGTTTTAGAAAAGGAGGGGCCAACAGCGGCGTAAGATACGCCAGCATGGGACTTGGATTCGTCGGTATAGAATTCCGAGCACGAGTACTTCGATTGAAGTTCGCGGAAATGCATTGCAATTTCGAGCTCGGGAGCGTGCTTTGTGACCTCTACAAAGGATAGATCACATTCTATCACCTGCCACTCCCAGGGCGGTGAAAGCTTAGCTGGAGGCATTAGGCGATGTTCTAGAAGTGGGATATCCATCTCTTCGCTAAGTTCTCTTATACGCAATGAGAAAGGCCGCCTCATAGAGGGTCGATTATAGAAAAGCGTTACACACTTCAAATCATTAAGGGTTGCAGAACAAGGATGTTCACGATCGGAGTGTACTTTGAGAAAATAGGTGAAGCTGATGTATGTTCTCTGGAAATGGAGTGACCACTCATTGGATTCTACGTATAAACTTTCGACGGGGCTTGTTCTGAATGCGCCAGTGGCCAGGCGGATACCTAGATGGTGGACGGGGTCTAGCATTTTTAGCGCGCTCGGGGCGGCAGAGTGATATACTACGGCACCATAGTCCAATCGTGACCGAATGAGACTCTTGTGAAGGTTCATTAAACACTTCCTGTCGGTGCCCCAGGATGTGTGAGATAAAATTTTCAGTAAGTTCATTGTTTTTAGGCATTTCGCCTTTAGATGTTTTATGTGGTTAATGAAAGTAAGCTTAGAGTCAAGTATGATGCCTAAAAATTTGTGTTCTTTGTTCACAGGTATTTGTTGTCCATACATTTCGATAGTTGGATCTGCAACAAGACCTTTCTTCCTGGTGAAAAGAACACAAGAACTTTTGTGGGGGTTTACTTTGAACCCGTTTTCCTCTGCCCACTTAGACACTTTGTTGAGCCCCTGCTGTACCTGTCTCTCGCACACTGCGAGGTTACAGGACTTGAAGCCTATCTGTACGTCGTCCACGTAGATGGAATAAATGATAGCTGGTGGTAAAGAAGCACGAAGCGTGTTCATTTTAACGATAAAGAGTGTGCAACTGAGCACGCCTCCTTGGGGTACACCAGTTTCCTGCATGACATTGCCAACTCGAACACGGAATGTGCGATTCAGCAGATAACTCTCAATAACATTTAACATATTACCACGTATACCAAAGTGGGAGAGGTCTCTCAGTATGCCAAACCGCCATGTGGTGTCGTAGGCCTTTTCTATGTCTAAAAATACAGACAAGAAGAACTGTTTGTGAACAAAAGCTTCGCGTATCTGCGCCTCAATACGTATCAAGTGGTCAGTGGTGGATCGACGCTCGCGAAAACCACACTGGTATGGATCAAGCAGTCTGTTTGATTCTAGGAAATGTAATAGGCGACGGTTTATCATTTTTTCGAAGACTTTACAGAGACAGCTTGTTAGCGCTATGGGCCGATAACTCGATACAGAGGATGGATCCTTCCCCTGCTTCAGGATAGGGATCACTATGGCCTCTTTCCAGGCAGAGGGGATCTCGCCGGAGGTCCATATAGAGTTATACAGACAGACAAGGGTTTTCTTCGTTTCAGAGGGTAGGTTCTTCAACATTTCATATAATATGCGGTCAGAGCCTGGGGCAGATTGGTTGCAACAGGCGAGTGATGCATGAAGCTCTGCTAAAGAGAAAGGTAAATTATATGGCTCGTTCCCGCTGCTCTTTCGGTCTAGTTTTAGTTTTTCTATTGCTGCTTTGTATTTTGTGAATTCCGGAGAATAGTGCGATGAACTCGACACATGTTCAAAATGTGCACCCAGGTGGTTCGCTTGGTCTTCCAAGCTGTCGCCCTGTGTATTTACCAAAGGGAGTGAATATGTTTGTCGTCCTCTCACCTTGTTAACCCTGTTCCATACTTTGGCCTCATCTGTATACGAGTGTATACCTGATAAAAACTTCTGCCAACTCTCTCTTCTGGCCTGTCGGCGCGTTCTCCTGCCTTGTGACTTTATCTTCTTAAAGTTGATAAGATTCTCCGCAGTCGGTGAATCACGTAGCAACCCCCACGCTTTGTTCTGTTTCCTACGAGCGTTCCTACATTCGTCGTTCCACCATGGGACACGGCGTTTGCATGCCACACCACTTATTTCGGATATGCATTTAGAAGCGGCATCAATTATGAAGGCAGTGAAATACTCTACAGCAGCATCAATTCCTAACGAAGACATGTCAGCCCAGGAGATATTGCTAGTAAGAGTTCGAAATTTCTCCCAATCTGCTGTATCAACCTTCCATCGAGGGGCTTGTGGTGGAGACTTATTTTCTGTGGTTGTTCTCAGTAATATCGGGAAGTGATCGCTCCCGTAAGGATTTTTGGTAACTTCCCATTCAAGTTCAGGAAATAGACACGGGGAAGCTATGCTAAGGTCAATAGAAGAAAAGGTTCCGTTTGCAATACAGTAAAATGTAGGTTCCTTCTTATTCAGGAGGCACGCACCAGACGAGAAAAGAAATTCTTCAACAAGACGACCTCGCGCATCGATACGAGAGTCGCCCCACAGACTGCTGTGCGCATTGAAATCGCCAAGAACAAGATAAGGTTCTGGCAATTCGTCTATAAGGGACTGAAATTCATGTTTGTGTAAGTGGTAATGTGGGGGAATGTAAAGCGAGCAAATGGTGATGAGTTTGTTCAGAAGAACAAGTCGAACTGCCACTGCTTCGAGGGGCGTTTGTAGCTGCAAATGTTGACATGCTATGCTTTTGTGAATTATAATGGCAACACCGCCTGATGATGCGATAGCATCGTCACGGTCTTTACGAAACGTAACATAGTGTCGGAGAAAGTTTGTATGTGTTGATTTTAAGTGCGTTTCCTGTACACACAGCACTTTTGGATTGTGTTGGTAAAGAAGTTCTTGGATATCATCGAGGTTCCTAAGAAGGCCTCTGACGTTCCATTGTATAATTTGTGTATCCATAATGAAATTAAATTGGTGCTGTGTGTACTAAAAACGGAAGTATTGCCTTAGATTACAGAGCCCTTTCCAGGCCCTGTAACGCGGGATTTGTCCTTTCTGAAGCGGTCGAGGGAGCCTCGCCGCTCCTTAGGCGCTTGGTGCGCCGTCGGGATGGGTGTAGTGTCCATTGCCTCTTGAGAGGCGCCGGACACGCGCTCTTGCGAGCGAGAAGTTTCGCGAGAGAGTCTCGCCGCGAAGGACGAGACATTTGTGCCCACCAGCCCGGAGGTCGATGGGGCTGCCTTTGGGCCTGAGCTGCGCCGGGTGTTACCACAGCCAGCAATGGCCGGAGAGGGTGAGGCAGCCTTGACTGCACCCACCGTGGGAGCTGCTGGTGGCCCTGCGGGTTCGCTTCGCGTAGCGCAGGCTGCCACCGAGGGCTGTTGTGGTGCCGGCAACCCTAGGGTAACCGGGCCTGTTTGCTGGTTAGGTGGAGTAGACTTAGCTACTTCCACCCTGGGGGCAGGAGCCACAAGCGACAGCTCGCTGCGCGCGGGCTGGGCTGGTGGCAGTAGCCGCTGCGACGCTGCCCCTTGACGCGCCGCATCAGCGTAAGTGGTCGTGTGGAATGGTGAGCACCTTTTGCGTGCTTCCCTGAACGATATGTTTTCACGGACTTTCAGTGTTAGAATTTCTTTCTCTTTTTTCCAGCTTGGGCAAGACCGGGAGTACGCTGGATGGTCACCATCGCAATTTACGCAGTGAGGTGTAGCCTCGCAATTGTCTGAGGCATGGCCTTGTACTCCACACTTGGCACAGGTGAGTCGACCACGGCAGCTCTGCGAGCCATGGCCGAATCTTTGGCATTGGTAGCATCGTCTAGGATTTGGGATATATGGTCTTACTGCTATTTTTGTGTAGCCTGTTTCGATGCTTTCTGGCAAGACGCTTAATTCAAAGGTAAGTATCAGGTGTTTCGTGGGAATTTCTTTGTTGTCCCGTCTCATAACGATGCGCTGCACATTTATGACGTGTTGCTCCTTCCAACCTTCCAACAACTCGGTTTCAGATAGGTCGATGAGGTCTGCTTCGGATACTACCCCGCGTACTGTGTTCATGGAGCGATGCGGTGAAACAGTAACTGGGACATCACCAAAAGTCACAAGCTTGCCGAGTCTGTTGTGTTGTTCCTTATCACGTAGCTCAAGCAGAAGGTCCCCACTTGGCATTTTGGTGACTTTATAGCCAGGGCCTAGCGTGTTCGTCAAGGTTTTCGCAACTACAAATGGGGATATGGTTCTTGCTAGTCTTTCCGTTCTCTCACTATGTACTACTTGATATCGGGGGAAGATGTCTTTAGGCCGGGTGAACAAATTGAGAAACTCATCGGTGCGTCCCCTCTTCTGAGGGAGACGATCAAGAAGTCGAGGAAAAGCGGGCGTTCCCATAACAATTTTGTGTTGTTCGGCAGCAATGGCAGCCACCCACCACGGAGTCCAACAAGGGGACGCTACAGCACTTCACGTGTAAGGCTGCAGGCGCCAGCCGTACATTGCTGCTATAACCTTATATAAAAACCCAAGAGAGGGCACCTACACAAGGTTAACCCAAGCCGCCTATGAAAAATGTGGAAGTAACAGAAGAGAAGAGGTGACAGGACAGTTAGGACAGAAAAATAGAGAAGAAAAAGATCGGAGAGGGGGACAGGAAAAGGCGACCACCGATTTCCCCCGGGTGGGTCAGTCCGGGGGTGCCGTCTATGTGAAGCAGAGGCCAAAGAGGTGTGTTGCCTCAGCCGGGGGGCCTTAAAGGTCCGAACACCCGGCATCGGCTCAACCCCCAGGATCCCCTTTTCCCCAGACACGGCTAAGCCGCGCACGGCTACACGCGGGAGGGTCCAACCCCCATGTGCTCGGGTACGTGGTGTCGCAACTCACCAAACGCCTGCTCACGCAGACGCCCCTGCGGGGAGCTCAATAACGGGATCCGGTATTACACCTCTCTTCTTCGAGAAGAGGATGCACGTGCTTTTTTGGGGGTTTAGTTTAAAACCGTTTTTGTCCGCCCACTTAGACAATTTATTCAAACCAAGCTGTACTTGTCGCTCACATATACTAAGATTACACGATTTGTAACCTATTTGGATGTCATCCACATATACAGAATAAAACATTGTCCGTGGTATGATAGTATGGAGCGAGTTCATTTTTACAACAAATAGAGTACAGCTTAGCACTCCACCGTGTGGTACGCCAGTCTCCTGAGCAAATTGATGAGACAGGACATTACCAATCCGAACACGGAATGTGCGGTTAGAGAGATAACTTTGAATTACGTTCAGCAAGTTTCGTCGGACGCCCATTCCTGCCAGATCACGAAGTATTCCGAAACGCCAAGTGGCATCATATGCTTTCTCCATATCTAAAAATACCGATAAGAAAAACTGCTTGTGCACAAAGGCGTCACGGATATTTGTTTCGATGCGGACAAGGTGATCTGTTGTGGATCTATGTTCCCTGAAGCCGCATTGCACGGGATCTAGTGTTTTGTTGCTTTGGAGAAAATGGATCAGGCGCCGGTTAGTCATTTTCTCAAAAAGTTTGCATAGGCAACTTGTTATAGCTATGGGCCTATAACTGCTGACTGAAGTCGGGTCCTTACCCTCTTTGAGAATAGGAATTATTATTGCCTCCTTCCAGGCGGACGGAATATAGCTGGCAGCGAATATGGCGTTGAAAAGTGATAGGAGTGTTTTGTGTGCTTCGGGGTGTAAGTGTTTGATCATCTCGTAAACTATTCGATCGTTTCCAGGGACCGATTTATTACAGCAATTTACTGCAGCCTGGAATTCCGCCATGTTAAAGGGACGGTTGTAAGACTCATTTCTTTTTCCTTTGCGATCCAGAGGCAGCCGCTCCGCTTGTTGCTGGTATCTCAGGAATGTACCTGAGTAATGGGATGAACTAGAAATGTACTCAAAATGTTCCCCTAGAGAATCAGCTTGGTCCTCAAGAGTGTCTCCCTGTGTATTCACTAATGGTAGAGGATGAGTGTCACGACCTTTTATCTTATTTACCCTGTTCCAGGCTTTTCGTTCATCTGTATAAGAATTTATGCTAGAGATGTATCTCTGCCAGCTTTCCCTTTTGGCACGGCGGCGAGTTCTTCTACCTTCCGACTTTATTTTCTTGAACCTGATCAAGTTCTCGGTAGTTGGAGAATCACGAAAGTGACTCCAGGTCTTATTTTGATTTCTGCAGCCTCCCTGCACTCCTCATTCCACCAGGGAACACGTAGTTTGGAGGGCGATCCATTCGATTCAGGGATACATAGTGATGCCACATCAACAATAAACGCAGTCAAATATGCCACTGCGTCATCGATAGGAAGGGTAGAGATGTCTTCCCAGTTCATACGCGTGAGTTCTTTATAGCGCTTCCAGTCGGCTGACTCGAGTTTCCAATGGGGGACACGTGGAGAGCAGTCATCAGCTTTTGTTAATTTTATGACAATTGGAAAATGGTCGCTCCCATATGGATTCTTAATAACGTTCCACTCTAGATACGGCAAGAGTGTACTAGAAGCCATGCTAAATCGATTCATGAGAATGTCTTGTTTGCCACACTATAAAATGTAGGCTCTTTTTTATTTAGTAAGCATGCATCGGTAGAGAGGAGGAAGTTTTCTACTAAGCGCCCTCTAGCATCACAGCGACAATCTCCCCAAAGGGTGTTGTGCGCATTAAAATCTCCAACGACAATATAAGGTTCGGGCAGTTCATATGAGAAGTTGTGAAATTCTGTTTTTGATAGGTTGTAGTTCGGGGGGATGTATAGTGAAGTAATTGTTACTATCTTATTAAAGAGTACTGCACGGACAGCAACTGCCTCTAGGGGCGTTTTAAGCTGTATTTGCCGGCAAGCAACACCTTCATCTACTACTATGGCCACACCGCCCGACGAGACAAGGGCGTCGTTGCGGTCTTTTCGGTAAATGGCATACTGCCGGAGAAAGTTCGTGTGTGAAGGATTGAGATGTGTTTCTTGGACACACAGCACCCTTGGATTGTACTTATGCAGGAGTTCCTTAATGTCATCTAGATTGTGGAGTAAACCCCTAGCATTCCACTGTAGAATCTGTGTATCCATTTTATGTGTGTTTTGTGCTGGGTGTCTAAGAAAGATACATTAGGCTAGCTCACGAGGCCTTTCCAGGCCCCGTGATGGGGGTTTTGCCTTTCTTCCCGACGCGCTCGAGGGAGCTGCGCCGTTCTTTGGGCGTCTGAGACGCCGGTGGTTTGCTTGTATCCATCACCTCGTCTGAGGCGGTGGATAGTGCCCGCTGAGCGGACACGTTCGCGGGAGTTTCGGGCCTATCTGCACGGGCAGTGGCCCTGGGTTCGGCAGACCCGCGGGTCTGCTGGCCCTCCTTGGCAGGGGGCGGAGCAGCACTGGCTGCTCCAGCCGGGGGGGCTGACGGCGTGACCGCTGTCACTCCCTGTGTGACTTGGGCGACGTTGCCCCCCGGCGCGCCACATCGGTGTAGGACGGACTAGACTGATCGTGCATAGAGAAGCGTTTGCGTGCCTCTTGGAAGGATAGATTAAATTTGATTTTGAGTTCAATTATTTGTTTTTCTTTTTTCCAAGAGGGGCATGAAGCGGGGTGATCTCCGTCACAGTTAGCACAGTGGGTGGTGAAAGTACAGGTGTCAGATAAGTGCTCATTGGATGCACATTTTGCACAAGTTGTGCGCCCTCGGCAGGTTTGCGAACCATGCCCGAAACGCTGACACTTGAAGCATCGGCGCGGATTCGGTATGTATGGCCTTACACGGAGTTTGCAGTTTCCAGTTTCGATTGAGTCTGGTAGGTTACTTGTTCCAAAGGTAATGATTATGTGTTTTGTCGGGATTTGCTTATCGTCGCGCCTGATGATTATTCTTTGAACTTTTACTACATTCTGGTCTTGCCACCCCTCAAATAGCTCACTCTCACTAAGATCGAGTAGGTCATCTTCAGAGACGACACCGCGGACAGTGTTCAAGGATCAGTGTGGGCCTACTGATACAGGAATGTCTCCAAATGCCACAAGCTTCGAGAGTTTGTCATACTGTGGCTTGTCACGGACTTCGAGAAGAAGGTCGCCGCTTCCCATCTTTGTTACTTTATAGCCTGGGCCAATTGCTTCGGTGAGAGATTTTGCTACAAGAAATGGCGAGATCATTCGGACTGTCCTAGTTTCATGCTGGCTGTGTACAACGTGGTACTTCGGAAAAGACTTTTGCGGTTTCATAAAAAAATTGAAAGTTTCATCGGTGCGCCCCCTTTTCAGGGAGCGATCAAGTAGCGGGGGAAAAGTGGTTGCCATGTAAAAATGAAAAATTTGGCGGCGATGGTAGCCACCCACCACCGAGCCCAACAAGGGGACGCTACAAGGTTGGAATACCTGTAGACGCCAGCCATGCATCGCCACTATAACCTAATATAAAATACCCAAGGTTGGATAGCTACACCAGGTTAACCCTTGCCACCCAGAAATTCGGAAGTGAGAAGTGACTAGAAGACAGGAAAGATGGAAAAGTGAAAGAGAAAGACAAAAGACTGAAAAGGGGGACAGGAAAAGGCGACTGCCGATTTCCTCCAGTTGGGTCAGTCTGGAGGTGCCGTCTATGTGAAGCAGAGGCCGAAGAGGTGTGTTGCCTCCGCCGGGGGGCCTTAAAGGTCCGAACACCCAGCATCGGCTCAACCCCCAGGATCCCCCTTTCCCCAGACACGGCTAAGCCGCGCACGGCTACACGCGGGAGGGTCCAAGCCTCATGTGCTCGGGTCCGTGGTGTCGCAACACACCAAACGCCTGCTTACGCAGACGCCCCTGCGGGGTACCACATAAACAAGACATGCGAGCCCGACCCCATGATCAATTCATGAAATAAAAGGCGTCCTTTCTAGATGACAAGTCATTGAAGTTAGTCTGCGCATATTTACTTTCCTTTTTACACAAATATCATTTATTGTGATTTTATGCCTTTATATTACAACTTACGCCTTCCCTCTGAACGAAATTGTGCACAACATAAGCACACATCCAGTGTTGCTATTTTTAATCCTTCCATCAAAATAAATGGTCAGTTAGCAGCAGTCATGTTGTATGGTACCCTTTTCCTCCCCATGTAAATTCTATCCTGAAAAGTTACATGAACTGACAGGCAAACTCATACGTACACTACAAATTTCACCTAGCAAACACGGCTGGTTCTTAGAAAATGCACAAATACGGTGATAGGTATCTGTTGGCATACTGTAGCAATAGTAAGTGCCAGTTAGCTTCAGCACTAGACAGTTTTAGTATAGCATATGCAACTAATAGCGTACGCCTATACGCTATAGTACAGCGTACGCTAAACAGCACACATTTATTAGTTTTAGTTGGCCTGCGAGGTCTTCCGATCTCAGAGGCCATATGCCATCGTCGCACCTATCTCTCGACTTCACTGACAGGTGGCGCTGATATATGTCGGTTTCCCTCATTAGGCTTCGTGTCGTTCGAAATGAGAAGCGATCTCGAAAAATCCACAACGTTAACCATATTACACTGTTGTCAAAGCGGCCTGACGGTAAGCGAAAGCTGCTTACACAGTCATTTGCTACGAACGAAGCGAATTGATGATGTATGGTGTTTTAATGGCGCAAGGGCCAAGTATGGCCAAAGAGCGCCATGCCACTGTTTGTGAGTTTGCAGTGGAGCGATGAATTCTGAGTAGTAGATGAGGCGTGGCTGTAAAGAGGCCTAAAAATAATCGCTGTAAAGTGCGTAAAATATATATGTACTAAAATCATGGCAATGACTACTGAGGCGTACTATGAAATGAAGAATGCATTGGGAAAGAGTGACCCGATATTTAAAATATTTAAAACTGCCTACACAGAGCCCTTGAACCACAAGGGACTGGAGGCATGTGCTACAACAAACTATCACAGCGGCATCCTCTAGAGAGAGGATGCGCTACGAACTTATTGGGCTAATAACATGTAGCACAACATCGTTCAAAAATCCGAGGATTGCTTTGGCGTTAAAAAGTGGTTCTTCACCAATAAACATCATGAGATGATGATATGTGATGTTTCGTGGCACAAGGGCCAGGTCTGGCCAAAGAGCGCCATGCAAGTGATTATGGATATTTCATTGGACAGTGAAGTGGAAAGGATTGAACATGGCTGTATATGGGCCTAAAAGCAGAGTCGCTGTACAGTGCGTAAAACCTAAATGTATTAAAATTATGGCAATGGGTTTAAAGTGTCCTGTGAGACGTAAAACATGTTTTGAGAGGGTGATTTTCCCCAAAAAAAATTTGTAAGTGCCAGTGGCACTGCTGCCTCATCAGAAACCTTGTGTGCAAGGCTTGGAGGCACGTGCCATACAAATGCTCGTATCGCAGCAGTAGCCTCTGTTGAGAGGTCATGCTACGAATTTATCGGGCGTAGAACTTGTAATGAATCAACATCATGTAAGTAGTTTAAAAGTGATTTGCTGTTAAAAATGAGTCCACATGAAGGAACATTGCTGGATGAAGAGGAACGTTCTGTTTGTAAGCTAGAGGAAAGTGCTTTTTTCTTTCAGCTTCTGATTCGCGGCACTCTACCAGGACATGTAGGACGGTCAGCGTCTCTCCACATTTAACGCAGGTGGGAGGTTCAGCACCAGACAGCAAGTAAGAGTGGGTCCCGTAGGTATGGCCTATCCTAAGTCGACAAAGAATTACTTCAGCTCGCCGTATTTTTGTTGTTGGTCGCCAATTACCCAACTGAGGTTTAATTAAATGCAGCTTATTCGACGTTTCAGTGTCCCACATTTGCTGCCAGTACGTCCTAATTTTTCTGCGCAGAAAAGGCTTCAAGTCTGTCACAAGGACAGATATGAAAGTGTTGCTAGCTTTCGCTGTAAGAGATGTGGCCATCTGGTCTGCTAGCATGTTCCCTTCGATGCCTCTGTGGCCAGGCACCCAGCAGATAACAATAAGCTGGTTAAATAAGTACGCAGTGCACAGAAGTGAATAAAGATCGTTCAGTACAGGGTTATTGTGTTTGCGGAGTGACATTAAGGACTTTACTACACTCAAAGAGTCCGTGAATATGATGGCATTGGGTAGATTGGTTTTCCTGATGCATTTAACAGCCGCTATTACTGCGTATGCCTCCGCGGAAAAGATACTTGTTTCCGGGTGCAAGACATCAGATTCTGAGAAAGACGGGCCAACGGCTGCATAAGACACGCCTGCATGGGACTTCGATGATGATGATATGTGGTGTTTTATGGCGCAAGGGCCAATAATGGCCAAAGAGCGCCAAGCGGTGGTGTTGTGTGTTCGATGATACAAATGATTACAAAGGGAAACGTGGCTGACTGAAGATATAACGCGGCTGTATAGGGGCCTAAAACCAGTAGTAAAATGTAAACATAATAAATTGATGACAATGGTTCGTGAGGTGTGCTGTGAACTAAAAAGGTATACTCGGACGGAGTAAAATACTAAAATGTATAAATACCAGTAGCACTACTGCCTCACCGAGGCCCTTAAGCCTGGAGGCAGGTGCTCTACAAGGCGCTACTATCGCAGCAGGGGCCTCGGGCGAGAGGCGATGCTACGATACTTGTGGGCCAATAATTTGCAATGCGCCAACATCCTGTAAAAAGTTAAAAACTGATTTTCTGTGAAAAAACGGGTCTGCACCAAGGAACATTCTCGGATGAAAAGGAATATGCTGTCGGTAGGCTAGAGGGAAGTGTTTTTTTCCTTTCAGGTTCCACTTTCCGACACTCCAGCAAGACGTGGAGGACGGTCAGTGTCTCGCCACACTTACAGCAGGTAGGAGGTTCGCTGCCGGTCAACAGATAAGAGTGTGTGCCATAGGTATGGCCTATCCTAAGGCGGCAAAAAATCACTTCAGTTTGCCGTATTTTTGTCATTAGTGGGAAATTTCCTAAGCGGGGCTTGATTAAATGAAGTTTATTGGAAGTCTTAGTGTCCCACATCTGTTGCCAGTGTCTTCTAAGTTGTTTTCTTAAAAATGGCTTCAGGTCTGTGGCTGGGATACCTATAGATGAGTTGCCAGCTTTCGTTGCACTGGATGTCGCAGTTCCATCTGCAAGCATGTTGCCCTCAATTCCTCTTTGCCCAGGCACCCAACATATTATGATGTGCTGGTTAGATTTATATACTTTGCACAGGAGGGAATATACCTCAGTGAGTGCAGGATTTTTGTGACTCTTGAATGACATGAGAGATGTTACGACAGATAGGGAGTCTGTGAAGATAACGGCTTTTTGTAGCTTTGTTTCCTTTATTTGTTTAACAGCAGACAGTATTGCGTAAGCCTCTGCGGTGAATATGCTTGTTTCCGGGTGCAGAACGTTGGACTCTGAAAACAATGGGCCGATGGCTGCATACGAAACACCGGCATTTGACTTCGAAGCATCAGTGTAAAATTCTGCGCATGAGTACTTGGACTGGAGTTCTAGGAAATGCATTCTTATATGTGCCTCTGGAGCGTGCTTTGTAATCTCTACGAACGATGTATCGCATTCTATGAGCTGCCACTGCCACGGTGGCAATGGCTTCGCTGGTACCATAAGGTTTTGCTCAAGAATCTGAACTCCCATTTCCTCAGAAAGCTTTCTTGCGCGCAGAGCAAATGGTTCTCTAGCTGCAGGTCGATTAGCAAACAGCGTTACAGATGTCATGTCGTTTACGGCTTCGTAAGAGGGATGGTCGCGGTTCGCGTTGACTTTCAGAAAGTAAATGAAACTAGAGTATGACCTCTGAAGATGAAGCGACCACTCGTTAGCTTCAACGTAGAGACTCTCTACAGGACTCGTCCTGAAGGCACCGGTCGCCAGGCGGATACCTAGATGATGGATAGGGTCAAGCATCTTTAGAGCGCTTGGAGTGGCCGACTGGTACACCACGGCGCCGTAGTCTAGGCGCGTACGTATAAGGCTTTTGTATACGTTCATAAGGCATTTCCTTTCACTGCCCCATGTCGCATGCGACAAGATCTTCAAAATATTCATTGTTTTAAGGCATTTCTGCTTAAGATTTCTTAGGTGTGGAATGAAAGTTAGCGTTTTGTCCAGAATGATGCCCAAAAATTGGTGTTCTGTGTTCACAGGTATGCGCTGTCGATTTAACTCTATATTGGGATCTGCGGCCAGTCCTCTCTTCCGTGTGAATAGAACACAGGAGCTTTTATTGGGATTAAGTTTAAAGCCATTTTCACTGGCCCATTTAGACACTTTGTTAAGACCTAATTGGATGTGTCGTTCACAAATTGCGAGGTTACATGACTTGAAGCCGATCTGTACATCATCTACATATACAGAATAAAACATGCCGCGCGGTATTGCTGAACGTAAGGAGTTCATTTTTATGATAAAAAGCGTACAGCTGAGTACACCTCCCTGTGGCACCCCAGTTTCCTGTGTGAATTGTCTGGATAGAGCATTGCCAACTCTAACACGGAAAGTGCGATTTGATAAGTAGCTTTCAATTATGTTAAACATTTTCCCGCGGATACCAATTTCTGAGAGATCTCGCAATATTCCATACCGCCACGTTGTATCATACGCTTTTTCCATGTCGAGGAAGACAGACAGAAAGAACTGTTTGTGGATAAAGGCGTCACGGATGTTTGCTTCTATGCGAACAAGACTGTCTGTCGTGGAACGGCCTTCTCTAAAACCGAACTGATACGGATCGAGCAGTTTATTTGTTTCAAGGAAGTGTAAAAGCCTGCGGTTTATCATTTTTTCGTAAAGTTTGCAAAGGCAACTAGTTAAAGCAATGGGGCGGTAACTTTCCACTGAGGATGGATCTTTACCTTGTTTTAGAATGGGTACTACGATGGCTTCTCTCCATACGAGTGGAAGGTACCCAGCCGCCCAAATAGTGTTAAAGAGGGACAGCAGCGCCATTTCAGCGTCAGAGTGAAGATGCCTTATCATCTCATACATAATCCTGTCGGCTCCGGGGGCAGAGCTTTGACAATTGTTTATGGAATTTCTGAACTCGGCAAATGAACTGTACAACGGACGGTTGTACAGTTCATTTTCATTACATTTCCTGTTCAGCGGCCTGCTTTCTGCTAATTGTTTTTCTTTAAGGAATGACTCTGAATAGTGGTCGGAGCTAGACACTTGCTCGAAATACTGTCCAAGAGCATTCGCCTAGTGTTCAAGGTTGTTGCCTTGGTTATCGACCAAAGGCAGGAGGTAGGGTTGACGACCTATTGTTTTTGTCAGCCGGTTCCATACTTTTCCTTCTTGCGTGTAGGAATTAATGCTAGAGATATATTTTTTCCAGCTTTCTCTCCTAGCAATGCGCCGTATTCGTCTTCCTTCGGATTTTATACGTTTGAAGTTAATGAGGTTCTCAGTTGTTGGAGACTGGCGTAGCATGCCCCAAGCCTTATTCTGTTTTTTCCGCGCATTCCTGCAGTCCTCGTTCCACCAGGGCACTCGCCGTTTCTTTGGAGCCCCATTCGTTTGTGGGATGCACTCTAATGCGCAGTCAATGATAAAAGCGGTAAAATAAGCAACAGCATCGTCTATATTAAAATCGCTAAGAGCATTACGAGGCATGTGCGTCATTGTCTTAAATTTTTCCCAGTCTGCGGACGCAATTTTCCATCGAGGCGCGTGTGGGGGAGGATGATGTTCTCTTGTAGATGATGATGATATATGTTGTTTTCTGGCGCAAGGGCCAGCTATGGCCAAAGAGCGCCAAGACGTGGTGTACTGAGTGAGCAATGGTATGATCAATGACAGTGGGTAGGTGTATGGTGGCTGTAAAGGGGCCTAAAATTCTGCGCACTAAAGGTGCGTAAAATACAAAATTAATAAGACCATGACAATGATGTGATAGGGCGCAATGAATATGGTATAAAAAATCTGTGAGCGATACAAGGCACTACTGCCTCACAGAGACCCTTAGAAGCAAGAGCCTGGAGGAGAGTGCATTTCAAAATGCTGTCGCAGCAGCGTCCTCTGAAAGAGGACCCTGCTACGAATCTCTCGGGCGAAGAACTTGCAAAATGTCGATGTCGTTTAAAAAGGCTAAAACTGAGTCGTGCTGAAATACCGGGTCATTAGCTAAAAACATCGCTGGGTGAAGGGGTATGTTCTCTCTATAGGCTTGAACAAAGTGTTTCTTTCTTTCAGGTTCTATTAATGGACACTGTACTAGGATGTGAAGTACAGTAAGTGCGCATCTAGTACAGGTTGGGGGTTCGCCTCCAGACAGCAGGTAATTATGCGTGCTGTAAGTGTGTCCTATTCTGAGCCTACAGAATAGGACATCATTTCTTCTAGATTTCGTGGTCGATGGCCAGTTTCCTAAATGGGGCTTAATTAAATGGAGCTTGTTATGAGTCTGGCCGTCCCACAAACGCTGCCAATGGACTCGAAGTCTCTTGCGTAGATATGGCTTCATATCATGAACAGGGACGGGCAGTAGATGTGTTGCCAGCTTTTGCCTCGACGGATGTGGCAAGCTGGTCTGCCAGTACATTTCCCTCGATGTCTCGGTGTCCTGGCACCCAGCACACCACAACATGCTGCCCAGACGCATAAATACTACATATGAATGAATAAAGCGATACTATTACGGGATTTTTGTGCCTTTTAAGAGATTTTAAAGCTTTTACTACGCTCAGCGAGTCTGTGTAGATGATTGCTTTGGGTATTTTCGAGTCCTTGATGTGTTTAAGAGCCGATAGTATTGCATAAGCCTCTGCTGTAAAAATGCTCGTTTGTGGGTGCAGGGCGTCGGCATCTGAAAATGATGGGCCAACCGCTGCATAAGAGACGCCAGCATGAGACTTTGATGCATCGGTGTAAAATTCCAGACAGGAGTATTTATGCTGCAGTTCAAGGAAGTGCATTCGAATGTGTGCAACGGGGGCGTGCTTCGTAACATGTAAAAAGGACAAATCACACTCTACAATCTGCCACTGCCACGGTGCGACCTGTATAGTGGGTGTCATTAGACGATGTTCAAAAAGTGGGACATCCATTTCCTCAGCCAGACTTCTCACACGCAACGAGAAGGGCTCTCTTACTGCAGGGCGGTTATGAAAGAGGTGGGAGCTGGACAAATCATTTACGGTGGAATATGAGGGATGTTCACTGTTTGCGTTCACTCTAAGGAAATATATGAAAGCTGTGTAGGTCCTCTGCAAGTGGAGGGACCACTCATTGGATTCCACGTAAAGGCTTTCTACAGGGCTTGTCCTAAAGGCACCTGTAGACAAGCGAATACCTAGATGGTGGATGGGGTCCAGCACCTTCAACGCGGTTGGGGTGGCTGACTGATAAATTATGGCCCCGTAGTCTAGGCGTGTTCGTATGAGGCTTTTATACAAGTTTAAGAGACATTTTTTGTCGCTACCCCATGTAGTGTGTGACAACACTTTTAAAATATTCATTGTTTTCATGCACTTGTTTTTTAGATATTTTAGGTGTGGTATGAATGTCAGCTTTGTGTCAAGAAATATGCCTAAGAATTTATGTTCCGTTTTTACAGGTAGACTCTGTCCTTGCAGGTGAATGTCGGGGTCGGGGTACAGTCCTCTCTTTCGAGAAAAAAGGACGCAGGTGCTCTTTTGTGGATTTAGGCAGAACCCATTCTCGTCTGCCCATTTAGCCACCTTGTTCAGACCAAGCTGAACCTGCCGCTCACAGATGGCAAGGTTGCACGATTTAAATCCAATCTGTACATCATCGACGTACGTTGAATAAAACATGTTGCGTGGGATGCATAGACGCAAGGAATTCATTTTTATAATAAAGAGAGTGCAACTGAGCACCCCACCCTGCAGCACTCCGGTTTCCTGCACAAAAGGTCGCGATAAAGCATTGCCAACTCGAACACGGAATGTGCGATTCAGCAGATAACTTTCAATCACATTTAGCATATTACCACGTATACCAAAGTGGGAGAGGTCTCTCAGTATCCCAAACCGCCATGTGGTGTCGTAGGCCTTTTCCATGTCTAGGAATACAGACAGAAAGAACTGTTTGTGAACAAAAGCTTCGCGTATCTGCGCCTTAATACGTATCAAATGGTCAGTGGTGGATCGACCCTCGCGAAAACCGCACTGGTATGGGTCAAGTAGTTTGTTTGATTCTAGGAAATGTAGTAGGCGACGGTTTATCATTTTTTCGAAGACTTTGCAGAGACAGCTAGTTAGTGCTATAGGCCGGTAACTCGAAACAGACGATGGATCCTTGCCCTGTTTCAGGATAGGGATCACTATGGCCTCTTTCCAGGCAGACGGGATCTCACCGGAAGACCATACAGTGTTGTAGAGGGAAAGGAGGGTTTTCTGTGTTTCATGGGGAAGGTGTTTCAGCATTTCATATATTACACGGTCAGCTCCTGGAGCAGAATTATTGCAGCAGTTTAGTGATGCCTGTAGCTCAGCTAATCTTAATGGCTCGTTATATGGCTCGTGTTTTTTGCATTTTCGTTCCAGCTTCTGTCCTTCTATTCTGGCTTTGTATCGTTTAAACGTTTCGGAATAGTGCGATGAGCTGGACACTAGTTGAAAATGTGCGCCCAGGAGGTTCGCTTGGTCTTCCAAGCTGTCGCCCTGTGTGCTTACCAAAGGGAGTGAATATGTTTGTCGTCCTCTTACCTTATTTACCCTGTTCCAGACTTTGGTTTCATCTGTATACGAGTTTATACCTGATAAAAACTTCTGCCAGCTCTCTCTTCTGGCCTGTCGGCGCGTTCTCCTGCCTTCGGACTTTACCTTCTTAAAATTTATAAGATTCTCCGCAGTAGGAGAATCACGTAACAACCCCCACGCTTTGTTCTGTTTCTTACGAGCGTTCCTACATTCGTCGTTCCACCATGGGACACGGCGTTTGCATGCCACACCACTTATTTCGGATATGCATTTAGAGGCGGCATCAATTATGAAGGTAGTGAAATACTCAACAGCAGCCTCAATTCCTAACGAAGAGATGTCAGCCCAGGAGATGCTACTAGTAAGAGTTCGAAATTTCTCCCAATCGGCTGTACCAACCTTCCATCGAGGGGCTTGTGGTGAAGACTCATTTTCTTTGGTTGTTCTAAGTAGTATTGGGAAATGATCGCTCCCGTAAGGATTTTTGATGACTTCCCATTTAAGTTCAGAAAATAGAGACGGGGAAGCTATGCTAAGGTCAATAGAAGAAAAGGTTCTGTTTGCGATACAGTAAAACGTAGGTTCCTTCTTATTCAGGAGACACGCGCCAGAGGAGAAAAGAAATTGTTCAACAAGACGACCTCGCGCATCGATACGAGAGTCGCCCCACAGACTACTGTGCGCATTGAGATCGCCAAGAACAAGATAAGGTTCTGGAAATTCGTCTATAAAGGACTGAAATTCATGTTTGTGTAAGTGGTAATGTGGGGGGATGTAAAGCGAGCAAATGGTTATGAGTTTGTTTAGAAGAACAAGTCGAACTGCCACTGCTTCAAGGGGCGTTTGTAGCTGCAAACGTTGACATGCTATGTTTTTGTGAATTACAGTGGCAACGCCTCCTGATCGTTCCTGACGTTTCGTAATGATCGCAATGATGCTCTCGCATCATTGCGATCTTTACGAAACGTAACATACTGTCGGAGAAAGTTCGTATGTTTTGATTTTAAGTGCGTTTCCTGTACACACAGCACTTTCGGATTGTGTTGATAAAGAAGTTCTTGGATATCGTCGAGGTTCCTAAGAAGGCCTCTTACGTTCCACTGCATAATTTTCGTGTCCATAATGAAGTTAAATTGGTGCTGTGTGTACGAAACGAAACGTGTTTTAGCCTATAGAGCCGTTTGCGGCCCTGTAATTTTGGTTTTGTCTTTTCTAGAGCGGTCCAAAGAATTTGGCCGCTCTTTAGGTGCTGGCTGCACCACCTTGCTTGGAGTAGTGTCCATAGCCTCTTGCGAAGCGCTGGACACTCGCTCTAACGAGCGATGTGTACGTCGTGTAGCCTTCGCCTCGAGGGACGAAGGCTGTGGCCTCACCAGCCCGGAGGCCGATGGGTCCTCCTTAGCCTCTGAGCTGCGATGGCTGCTGCCAGCGCTAGTGGAGGCCTCGGGTGTGACCGATTTCGAGAGGGGTAGGGCAGCCTTAGCTGCTCCCACCATGGGGGCGGGTGGCAGTCCCCTCAGTACGCTGCGCGTGCCTTGGGCGACCGCCGGGGTCCGTCGTGATGCTGCCCCCTGTTGCACCACTTCGGCAAAAGAAGTTTTCATTGAAAATGAAGGTGAAAGACGCTGTCGTGCTTCCCTGAAACTGATGTTCTCTTTGACTTTGATAGTGATTATCTCTTTTTCTTTCTTCCAGGCTGCGCAAGATCTGGAATATGCGGGGTGGTTGCCATCGCAGTTCGCGCAATGGGCCTCAGCAGTACATTCATCAGCAGAGTGATCTTTTGTAGCGCATTTCGCACAAGCTGGTTGTCCTCGGCAGCTTTGAGAGGCATGGCCAAACCTCTGACATTTGTAGCAGCGTCGTGGATTTGGAATGTAAGGTCTTACACGCAGTTTGAGGTAGCCTGTTTCTATTGCATCCGGGAGTGTGCTAGAGCCAAATGTAAGTACTATGTGTTTGGTTGGTAATTCTTTGTTGTCGCGCCTGATTTTTATGCGTTGTACATTTATAACGTTTTCTTCTTTCCATCCATTCAGGAGTTCTTCGTCAGTCAAATCCATGAGGTCGTTGTCTGAAACCACACCCTTGACGGTGTTCATTGTTCGGTGTGCGCTGACAGATATGGTTTTATCGCCAAATGCCACCAGGTTTGTGAGTTTCTCGTACTGCATTTTGCTTTTTACTTCAATCAGAAAGTCACCACTAGCCATCTTGGTGGCTTTGTAGCCACTTCCAATGAGCTCCGTGAGACATTTTGACACTAAGAAGGGTGAGATGTTTCGCTTTTTTGTCAGTGTTTTCACAATGAATCACGTGGAAACGTGGGAAAGTTTCAGTGGTCTTTGCGAAGAAGTTCAAGGATTCATCGGTGCGCCCTCTTTTAAAAAGAGGGCGATCAGGGAGTTTGGGGTATGAGGATGCCATACAGATTAAAATGATTTCGGCAGCGGTGCCAGCCGCCCACCGTGGAGCCCAACAAGGGGACGCGACAGGGTTGTTATGAACAAGACCTGCCAACGCCAGCTGTACACAACCACTATAACCAAATATGATATAACCAAGGTTGGCTATCTCACACAAGGTTAACCCTAGCTGCCTGGAAAATCAGAAGTTCAGAAGTGAGAAGGAGACAGGAAAGTTTGAAAGTGAGAGAAAAAGACGAAGATTGAAGAGGAGGACAGGAAAAGGCAACTACCGATTTCCCCCGGGTGGGTCAGTCCGGGGGTGCCGTCTACGTGAAGCCGAGGCAAAAGGGGTGTGTTGCCTCTGCCGAGGGGCCTTAAAGGTCCAAACACCCGGCTTCGGCTCAACCCCCAGGATCCCCGTTTCCCCGGACACGGCTAAGCCACGCACGGTTAAACGCGGAAGGGTCCGACCCTCATGTGCTCGGGTCCGTGGTGTCGCAACACACCAAACGCCTGCTGACGCAGACGCCCCTGCGGGGAGAAAGGTGTTCATTGGCACTGCATTTTGCACAAGTCTGACGGCCTCGGCAGTTCTGTGAACTGTGCCCGAATCGCTGGCACTTAAAACATCGGAGCGGGTTAGGCACGTATGGCCTGACACGGATCTTGACATACCCGGCCTCAATGGTCTCGGGTAGCACACTAGAACCAAAGGTAAGAATAACATGTTTCGTTTGAATTTCCTTTCCATCGCGCCTGATCTTAATTCGCTTTACGTTAACCACGTTCTGTTCTTTGAGTCCTTCCAAAAGTTCTTCCTCAGTGAGCTCCATCATGTCATCGTCTGAGATTACACCACGGATGGTGTTCATGGTACGGTGAGGGGTGACCGTAACTGGGATTTGTCCGAAAGAGACTAGTTTAGGCAGCTTTTCATACTGTTTTTTGTCGCGGAGCTCCAAGAGGAGGTCACCGCTGGCCAACTTAGTTGCTTTGTAGCCTGGGTCTATAGCTTCAGTCATACATTTGGAAACGAGGAATGGTGAGATAATCCTCACAGTCTTCTCTGGTCTTTCACTGTGTACGACATGGTAGCGCGGGAAATTCTCTATTTGGTGGCCAAAAAATTTGAAAACATCTTCGGTGCGCCCCCGTTTCGGGGGGCGATCAGGGAGTTTGGGGAAAGCACGATCCATAGGTATATCTAAATTTCGGCAGAAACGCCAGCCGCCCACCATGGAGCCCCACAGGGGGACGCCGCAGGACATATAGGAAGCAAGTCATGCAGACGCCAACTGTACGTTGCCGCTATAACCAAATATGTACAGCCAAGGTTGGTTGCACCACACAAGGTTAACCCTCGCTGCCTGGAAAGTCGGAAGTAAATAGAAGAGAGGAAAAGACAGGAAAGATTGAAAGAAATAGGGAAAGACGCAGATTGGAGAGGGGGACAGGAAGAGGCAACTACCGATTTCCCCCGGGTGGGTCAGTCCGGGGGTGCCGTCTACGTGAAGCCGAGGCCAAAGGGGTGTGTTGCCTCCGCCGAGGGGCTATAAAGGTCCAAGCACTCAGCATTGGCTCAACCCCCAGGATCCTCTTTTCCCTGGACACGGTTAAGCCGCGCACGGTTAGACGCGGGAGGTTGTTGTTGTTGGGTTTTAATGGCACATAAGCAGCTAAGGCTATCATGCGCCAAACACAAGATATAATTGTTCCGAAAAGTTGCGTCACCTCAGCGAGTCCTTGTCTGGGCAAGGGCCGCTAGGGTCCCAACAATTTAAACAAAGACCTCAACCTTCTTCTCGGGGACGAGAAGGTGGGTGAGGTGTAGCACACTATCCAGCAAAGCACACGGTGGGAGTTCAGAGTTTTTCGAGAACACCTGCTTCCTTTAAAAAGCTAAAAACATATGACATATCAAGAAGCGCATGTTCACCTAAAAACAAAGCTGGGTGAAAAGGAATGTGTTCCTTGTAAAATGCAGTAAAATATTTTTTTCTCAATGTTTCAAGATTTCTGCATGAAAATAAGATGTGATTTACTGTTAGTTCATCTCCACATGTTTCACATTGGGGCTTGTCTTGCTTTGTTAGCATGAAGTTATGTGTGAGGTGTGTATGTCCTATGCGAAGGCGGCATAGAATCACTTCTTTGAAACGTTCCTGGTGTGTGCAAGATTGCCATTCGCCTAACATGGGCTTTACCAAGTGTAGTTTGTTATTTAATTCATTGTTCCAAGCAGACTGCCATTGTTCCAGTAGTTTGCAATGTATCAACTTGATGCAGTCTTTAGGAGGTATATTTATATTCTTGATTTGTTTGTACCGTGCTTCTGCCGCGCATACATCTGCTCTCTCATTGCCACTAATTCCGACGTGGCTCGGAACCCAGCAGAACTTAAGGTTCTGTCCTTGTGTGGTGGCTTTTATTGCATTGTTAGTTAGTTAGTTAGTTAAGTTGGATTTATTGGCGCAAAAGCGGCTACGGCTATGCTGCGCCAGACACAGGATGATAAAATTTCCTTTGTAGATGGAGCATACACTTTAATTAAAACTTACTTAAAAACCCTGTTTCGTCAAAGAAACTTAACACGTCAGTCAGAGATACTAGTGCATCATCTCCTAATAGCAACATCGGGTGAAGTGGAGTGTGTGACTTATACAAAACTCGGAAGTACTTTTTCCTAACAATTTCGAGATGCGGACATGTGATTAAAATGTGTATTACTGTTAATGGTTCATGGCATTTATCACATGTTGGTTGTTCCTCCTCTGTCAAAAGGTAATTATGTGTCATGTGTGTGTGGCCTATCCGAAGGCGACAAAGTATTACTTCGATGAAACGTTCTTGATGATAGCATGTCTTCCACTCTCCAAGGACAGGTTTAATAAGTTGAAGTTTGTTGTTATCTTTCAGTTGCCATTCGCGTTGCCAGTTTGAAAGGAGTGCCTTGCGAACTGCTTGAATCCCGTCCCTAGCAGGTATATTAACTTTTGAAGTATTCATATATTTTGCCGTTGCTGCACATTCATCCGCCTTTTCATTTCCTGGGATCCCCACATGGCTTGGCACCCAGCAGAAACGAATAATCTGGCCTTCACTTAGATGTGTTAGTGTGTTTAGGATATTGCCAATGATGGGTTCGTATTGTGATTGCATATTCAGGGCTTTAAGTGCACTTAAAGAGTCTGTATAAATTACAGATTTTTCGTGTTTAGTGCTTATAATCTTTTGTACTGCCATCCATA
Organism: Dermacentor silvarum; assembly: GCF_013339745.2. Taxonomy (NCBI): domain Eukaryota; kingdom Metazoa; phylum Arthropoda; class Arachnida; order Ixodida; family Ixodidae; genus Dermacentor; species Dermacentor silvarum. Next base: position 84,552,661 of record NC_051156.1, on the reverse strand, counting down.
AGGCATAACACTCAGCAGTGAAAACTGATACAAACTGTGGTAGTCTAACTGTCTGTTCCCACATACCTTGAACCACGCTGCTTCCGACATAAATGGGCGTCTTCGAGCCATCGGTGTAAAATTCCGTGTAAGTGTCGTATGTGTCTTGCACTGTGCGAAATTCCTGTAGTATAAATTCACGAGGCATATCTTGTTTTTTTATATGCGTTAACGAAAAATCTAGAAATTTTGTGAAATCGTTCCAAGGTGCTAATCTGGTTGGTCTTTGCATGACAGAAAGCGTTTCAGTAGGGACATTGTAGTTGAGTACTTTTTCTTCAAATCTAAGTATAAGTGGTTTTATAGCATTTGGCTTGTTCATGTAGTGTAGTCGTTTCTCGCAGTGTGTGATAATGTTGTGGCAAATGTGGTCTGGCGATGAGCGAACTCTTAGAACGTATGTCAACATGAGTTGCGTTCTTCTGTGGTCTAAAGACGGCTCGTTGCTCTCGGAATACAAGCTGGGAACGGGTGAGGTCCTATAGGCACCGGTTGCTAAGCGTAGTCCTTTATTATGAACGGGATCTAACCGCTTAAGGTACGATTGTCTGGCTGAACCATACGTTATGCACCCGTAGACCAATTTGCTACGTACCAAGGAACGATAAATATGAAGGAGGCATTTGCGGTCAGAGCCCCAGTGCTTCCGGGACAGGACTTTCAGGACATTAAGGGCCTTATTTGTTTTAACCTTTAGGTTGTTAATGTGTGAAAGAAAATTTAGCTTTTTATCGAATATTACCCCTAAGAACTTTTGCTCTTGTTTGACTGGCAGTACTATTCCATTTAGTGATAGGGTGGGGTCAGGTTGTAAGCCCCTCTTCTGAGAAAACACCACGGCAACAGTTTTTTCGGATGAGAAACGGAAGCCGTTTTTATTAGCCCATAGTGTCAGTTTGTTTAGGGTGATTTGAATCTGCCGTTCACACGTTGTCATGTTAGATGCGCGGAAAGCAATCTGGAGGTCATCAACGTAAAGAGAGTGCATAAGAGTAGAAGGTATGACTTTGTTGACAGAATTCATTTTGACAACAAACAGTGTTGTACTTAAAACACAGCCCTGAGGCACACCGTTTTCCTGGGTGAATACGCGTGACAGAACCCTACCAAGACGCACCTGAAATGTTCGATCGGACATAAAATCAGATAGGCACTTGAGCATTTTGCCCCGAATCCCTAGGTCTGCCAAGTCCCTCAAAATGCCATATCTCCATGTGGTATCATATGCCTTCTCCAAGTCGAAAAAGACAGCTAGGCAGTGTTGTTTGTGTAAAAAGGCATTGCGTATTTCATGTTCAAGTCGGACAAGGTGATCAGTTGTAGAACAACCCTTTTTGTAACCACATTGATGTATGTTTAAGGACTTTTCTATTTCGAGGGTGAAAGTTAGCCTGGTGTTCACAACACATTCGTATGACTTTGCCAAACAGCTGGTGAGAGCAATGGGGCGGTAACTGCTGGGGGATGTAGCTGGCTTTCCAGATTTTAGGAAAGGTATGATTATGGCGTTTTTCCATGCTTTCGGCATTTCTCCAGTTTCCCAAATCTTGTTAAAGAATTTTAGTAATGCTTTGATAGATGTTTGTGACAAGTGGGCAAGCATGGTGTAGTGAATACGGTCCATACCAACTGCAGTTTTCTTTCCATCAGAAAGTACGCTATTTAATTCTGAGAGTGTGAGGGGAGCATTAAACGGCTCATCAGAAGCACCTGTTGTTGGTAATCTTTGTCTTTCAGCAGAGTTTTTGTATGTTAAAAATGTGTCCGTGTAGTTGGCTGAACTTGATACTTTGTAGAAGTGTTCCCCCAGAATGTTTGCTGTTCGTCGAGTGTTGTTTGTGTACCAGGATTTGAGAGTAAGGGAATTGTGTAGGACGAGTAATCCCCTTTGAATTTCTTTACCTGTTCCCACATGCGTTTGGAGGAGACTGAACTGTTAATTGAGGAGACGTATTCCTGCCAAGAGTTTTTTTCCGCTTGTCTACGGATGTATCGTGCATGGGCTTTTTTCTGTTTGAAAATAATTAGGTTTTTATATGTCGGGTATCTACGAAGATTGCCCCAGGCCTTATTCTGTTCTTTTTTTGCTTTGGAACATTCCTCTGTCCACCACGGGTTTAGTTTCTTTCGATATTGTCCTGTAGATTGGGGTATGGCTCTTTCCGCTGCTGTGATTATGATAGTCGTAAATGTTTCATTAATTTCATCGATGCCTAGATCGGCTGAAAAGTTTTCTTCTAGTTTGGCAGCTTCTGTAAAAAGCGTCCAGTCTGCCAGTTGGAGTTTCCAACGACGCGGCCTGCAGGTGATGATGGGTAAAGTTGATGACAGTTTAATTATGGCAGGTAAGTGGTCACTGCCGTATGGATTGTCCAACACTTCCCAGCTAAAATCTATAAAAAGGGAAGGTGAACATAAAGATAAATCAAGACAGCTAAAATTACGTGATGTAGGTGAAAAGTAAGTAGGTGCTCCCGAGTTTAAAAGACAGATGTTGTTAGATAGAATAAAATCTTCTATGAGTTGTCCTCTTTGGTCAGTCTTCTCACTTCCCCAAAGAGTACAATGAGCATTAAAATCTCCTACAATTATAAATGGGTCTGGTAGATGTTCTATGAGTTTTTCAAGTTCTTTAAGGCTTACACTTTCGTGAGGTGGGATGTATATAGAACAAACTGTCAAAGTTTTAAAAGAGAGAATAGTGACGGCAACCGCTTCGAATGGAGTATTCAGTTTAACTTCACGGGTGGGAGTGCCGCCTTTCACGACAACGGCAACTCCTCCACACAGTCGGCTAGTGTTTGCCCGGTCTTTTCGAAAGACAGAAAAGCCTTTCAAATATTCTGGTTTTGGGGGCCTAGATTTGTTTCTTGTAAACAAAAGGCAACTGGGGAAAAACTGTTTATGATGTCTTTTATGTCACCTAGGTTATGTAGTAGACCTCTGCAGTTCCACTGTATAATAAAAGCCATGATGGAACAGAAATGAGAATGCTTAAATGATAATTGGTTCTGAAATACAAATTATAGGTGACATATGTTTTAAATGTGGACAGTGGATTTGAACGGTAACCCTTAGGTTACCTGTCCTTTTTAGGAGCGGTTACTGGGAGTTTATTCCTCTTTGTGCGCTCGAGAGAGCGTTGGTCCTTCGGTGTCAATGACACCGGTGTTTTGGTATCGACCTCCATTGCAGAAGCGCTGGAGGACCGAAGGGTTGACGCTGAGGCACGTGCCTCAGGCCTTGATGGACGAGTTGTTTTAAGGCCCTGCGAGACCGGGATCTCCGGAGCCTTTGAAAGCGATGGGGCAGCACTGGCTGCCGCCACCATGGGGGCTGGAGGAGCCACCGCAGGGCTACTGCTAGTAGACCCTGTAGGCTCCCGGGGCCTATGTGGCGCTGCCCCCTGATGCACCACATTGGCATAGCTTAGTTTTGGTAAAAGTGATAGGCGTTTTCTAGCTTCATAGAACGATATTTTTTCTTTGACTGTGATTGCAATGACTTCTTTTTCTTTTTTCCAGACGGGACATGACCGTGAGTAAGCAGGGTGATCACCTTTGCAGTTTGTGCACTGTGGAGAAGAATTACATTTGTCGGATTCATGATCGTTTGAGCTGCATTTTGCACATGTTGCTTTGCCTCTGCAAGAAGGAGAAGCATGGCCAAACCTTTGGCATTTAAAGCATCGTCTAGGATTGGGGATATATGGCCTGACATTGACCTTGACGTAGCCAGCCTCAAGGGAACTGGGCAATGTGCTGGTAGCAAATGTGAGAATGACATGCTTTGTGGGAATTTCTTGGTTGTTTCGTCGAAGGACGATTCTCTGAACTTTTGTGACGCCTTGCTCCTGGAAACCCTCAAGGAGTTCCTCATCACTCAAATTCATGAAGTCTTCCTCAGAGATCACGCCCCGGCTCGTGTTTAGTGAGCGATGGGGTGAAATCGTTACTGCTACATCACCGATACTGGTGACATCCAAAAGCTTCTCTACTTGTTGTTTTTCTTTCAGTTCAAGGAGTATATCTCCACTAGACATCTTTGAAGCCTTCCCCCGCAGGGGCGTCTGCGTAAGCAGGCGTTTGGTGTGTTGCGACACCACGGACCCGAGCACATGAGGGTTGGACCCTCCCGCGTGTAGCCGTGCGTGGCTTAGCCGTGTCTGGGGAAAGGGGGATCCTGGGGGTTGAGCTGATGCCGGGTGTTCGGACCTTTAAGGCCCCCCGGCGGAGGCAACACACCCCTTCGGCCTCTGCTTCACATAGACGGCACCCCTGGGCTGACCCACCCAGGGGAAATCGGCAGTTGCCTTTTCCTGTCCTCCTCTTAAATCTTCGTCTTTCTCTCTCACTTTCAATCTATCCTGTCTTCTTTTCACTTCCCTTTTACTTCCGTTTTCCCAGGCAGCTAGGGTTAACCTTGTGTGGGTAGCCAACCTTGGATACTCCATATTTGGTTATAGTAGTGGCGTACAGCTGGCGTTTGCAGGACCTGGCTTTTCCAGTTTCTGCAGCGTCCCCTCGTTGGGCTCCATGGTGGGTGGCTGGCGTCGCTGCCGAAAAATGCACCAATACTTATGGCTGAACCATTCCCCCCACTCCATGATCGCCGTCAGAAAAGAGGGCGCACCGAAGATGTTTTCCAATTTTTTGGACGCCAAACGCATAACTTCCCCCGCTTTCATGTTATTCATTCTCAAAAGTCGGATACATCAGTACGAACAATTTCACCTTTCCTTGTCTCAAAGTCTTTGACGGATATTTTTGGACCAGGCTATAAAGCATCCAGGATGGCAAGCGGGGATCTCCTCTTGGAGCTCCGTGATCTGAAACAGTACGAGAAACTTCCCAACCTAGTATCATTTGGAGATGCTCAAGTAACCGTAACCCAGCACCGTACCATGAATACCACCCGTGGCGTTGTATCAGATGATGACCTGTTGCAGCTGAGCGAGGCTGAACTCCTAGAGGGCTTCAGTGAACAGAATGTAATCAATGTTAAACGAATTAAGATGAGGCGCGACGGCAAGGAAATCCAGACCAGGCACCTGATACTTACCTTTAACTCAAGTGTTCTGCCCGAATCCATCGAGGCCGGATACATCAAGCTACGGGTCAGACCCTATGTACCAAATCCTCTTCGTTGCTTCAAATGCCAGCGTTTCGGCCACAGTTCTCAGAACTGCCGAGGCCGACAAACATGTGCTAAATGTAGTTCCGGTGACCATGCCTCTGAAACGTGCGAAAACACTCCACACTGTGTCAACTGTGATGGCGAGCATGCCGCATACTCGCGGTCATGCCCGTCTTGGAAGAAAGAGAAAGAAATAGTCACGATCAAAGTAAAAGAAAACATAACTTTCAAGGAGGCACGCAGGCGGGTATCGTACCTGCCAAAAACCAGCTTTGCCGAAGTGGCGCGTCAGGGAGCAGCGCCACATCGGCCCCCGGCGGCTGTCTGGCACACGCGCAGTGCGCCGGCGGCGACGCCATCCGCTCCCTCGGCGGGTGCAGCTAGCGCTGCTCTGCCAACTCACAAGAAGGGGCCATCGACCTCCGGGCTGGTGGCCTCGAGGGCCTCGTCTCTCGAGGCGAGGCCTTCTCGTCAAACCAACCGCTCGCAAGAGCGCGTGTCCAGCGCCTCGCAAGAGGCTATGGACACAACAACCAGCCAGACGGCGCCACTTGCGCCTAAGGAGCCGCGAGAGTCTCGCGATCGCTCCAAACAAGAAAAACACCGCATCACGGCGCCCGGAAAGGGCTCTGTGAAGTAATTCCTCTTTCTTAACACACAGCACAAACCCCACATTCAACATGGATACACAAATATTACAGTGGAATGTCCGAGGACTCCTCCACCATCTCGATGACATCAAAGAACTCCTACATAAGTATAATCCAAAGGTGCTGTGTGTCCAAGAAACACACCTCAAACACACGCAAACAAATTTTCTCCGACAATACGCCATTTTTCGTAAGGACCGCGATGACACAGTCGTGTCTTCCGGTGGTGTGGCTATTGTAGTCGACAGAGGTATTGCCTGCCGGGAACTAAAACTTTGTACGCCCCTAGAGGCAGTTGCTGTCCGAGGGGTGTTGTTTGACAAGCTGGTCACTGTCAGCTCTATATACATCCCTCCCAATTATCAACTACATAAAACCGAATTCCAAAACTACATAAATGAACTTCCGGAGCCATACATAGTTGTCGGAGATTTCAATGCACATAACAGTTTGTGGGGAGACTCACGTTGCGATGCAAGAGGTCGCCTGATTGAAAATTTTCTGTTCTCTTCAGGCGCATCATTACTTAACAAGAAAGAGCCTACGTATTACAGCATTACACATAACACATATTCATCCATTGACTTAAGTATAGCATCGAGTACACTAATGCCATACCTGGAGTGGTCTGTTCTCAAGAACCCCTTTGGGAGCGACCACTTCCCAATTATGCTAGGCTTAACAGAACATGATAGATGCTTGCCACACGTTCCCCGATGGAAGGTTGACTCGGCTAACTGGGAACTTTTCCGACAAATAACATATTTAAGCCGTGATGACATTGCCTCTTTTAACATAGACGATGCTGTGGCTTATATAACAGGTTTTATCATTGACGCTGCTGAAAGGTGCATACAACAAACTAATGGACTAGCTAATAAACGTCGCCTGCCTTGGTGGAATGATGAATGCCAGAAAGCACGTAAAAAGCAAAACAAAGCCTGGGGATTGTTTCGCAACTCCCCAACAGCTGAAAACCTGATAAATTTTAAACACGCAAAGTCACAGGGCAGAAGAACGCGTCGACGTGCAAAGAGAGAGAGTTGGGAAAGGTACATTTCCAGTATAAATTCATACACCGACGAAACAAAAGTCTGGAGTAGGGTAAATAAACTAATAGGCCGAGAGTCACATCCTCTACCCTTAGTAAGTAGCCAAGGTGATAGCCTGGAAGACCAGGCGGATTGTCTAGGTGAACACTTTCAATATGTATCAAGTGAATCGCATTATACAGACACTTTCCTGAAGTTTAAAGAACGCGAAGAGAGGCAGCCTCTTAACCGCAAAGGTTCTTCGAGTGAGGCTTACAATCAACCATTTAGCTTAGCCGAACTTAAAGCATCTCTCGCTTGTTGTAACAACTCGGCGCCAGGTGGCGATCGTATCATGTACGAAATGATTAGGTACTTACACCCCGAAACACTGACAACACTCCTGTCTCTTTTTAATGCCATGTGGGCGGCTGGCTGTATTCCGTCCTCATGGAAAGAAGCCATAGTCATACCGGTTCTTAAACAAGGCAAAGACCCGTCCTTAGCCAGCAGCTACAGGCCAATAGCTCTAACAAGCTGCCTGTGCAAGCTGTATGAAAAAATGATAAACCGGCGTTTAATCAGTTTCCTAGAAAATAACAAAATACTAGACCCCTTCCAGTGTGGATTCCGAGAAGGTAGGTCGACAATAGACCACCTTGTTCGCATCGAGGCAAACATCAGAGATGCGTTTATTCATAAACAGTTTTTACTTTCTGTATTTATAGATTTAGAGAAAGCGTACGACACGACATGGCGCTTCGGGATTCTGCGAGATCTCTCTGCGATGGGGGTCCGCGGTAATATGTTTAACACAGTCGAAAGCTACTTGTCTAACCGCACGTTTCGCGTAAGAGTGGGCAATGTTTTATCTAGAACATTCACCCAGGAGGCTGGCGTGCCGCAAGGGGGTGTACTTAGTTGCACACTTTTCATTGTAAAAATGAACTCCCTGCATACAGTGATTCCACGCAGCATGTTTTATTCTGTGTATGTCGATGACGTACAGATAGGTTTCAAATCATGTAACATCGCTATCTGTGAACGACAGGTGCAGCTTGGATTACATAAATTGTCTAAATGGGCGGATGTAAATGGGTTCAAAATAAACGCACAGAAAAGTACATGCATACTCTTCTCAAACAAAAGAGGTGTGACACCGGTACCAAATCTCACGATCAATCGAGAGGAACTATCCGTGAGCAGTGAACACAAATTCCTGGGCATAATTCTGGACTCTAAGCTTACCTTCATCCCCCATCTTAAATATTTGAAGACAAAGTGTCTGAAGACTATGAACCTTTTAAAAATTCTCTCGCACACAACATGGGGTAGTGATCGAAAATGCCTCCTAAACTTGTACAACAGTCTTGTCCGCTCGCGCCTTGATTACGGAGCAATAGTTTATAACTCTGCAACGCCAAGTGCATTAAAAATACTAGACCCCGTTCACCATTTAGGTATCCGCCTCGCAACCGGTGCTTTCCGAACAAGCCCGATCCAGAGTCTCTATGTAGAGTCGAACCAGTGGTCACTCCATCTGCAGCGTTCATATAGCAGTTTCGTATATTTTCTGACAGTACAAGCAAACAACCAACATCCTTCTTATTCCACCATAAACGATATGACCGCCGCTGCACTCTTCCATAACCGACCTGCAGCGAGGAAACCGTTTTCTTTACGTGTAAGGAATCTTAGTGAGCAAATGGGTGTTCTAGTGCTTGAACATCGTCCTATGGCTCCTGCTAAATTGTTACCGCCGTGGCAGTGGCAGATCATAGAGTGCGACACATCGTTCGTAGAGGTCACGAAAGACGCTCCAGAGGCGCACATTAAAATGCATTTCCTAGAGCTTCAATCCAAGTACTCGTGTACAGAGTTTTACACGGACGCTTCTAGGTCACATGCCGGGGTTTATTATGCAGCCGTCGGCCCATCTTTTTCGGAATCCGGTGTGCTCCACCCGGAAACAAGTATCTTTACGGCTGAGGCCTATGCACTATTGTCAACTGTGAAGCATATAACGAAAACAAAACTTCAAAAAACAGTTATATTTACAGACTCTCTAAGCGTTGTGAAAGCCCTGATGTCACTCGGCAAACACAAAAATCCTGTACTCATTGAGCTCTATTCCACTCTATGCAGAGCGTATATATCCTACCAGCATGTCATTATATGCTGGGTGCCGGGCCATAGAGGCATTGAGGGTAATGTGCGAGCTGATCAAATGGCCACATCAGCTGCATTGCACACTAGTAATCCTACAGTAGCTGTTCCTGCAACAGACTTGAAGCCTTTCTTGCGAAAGAAGCTACGAAGCCACTGGCAGCGCTTGTGGGACGCTGAAACAAATAATAAACTTCACATGATTAAACCACAGTTAGGTTTCTGGCCCTCAGCTACGAAAACACGACGAATTGATGTCCTATTCTGTCGTCTCAGAATAGGACACACGTACGGCACCCACAATTTTTTGCTCACTGGTGATGAACCACCAACCTGTGGTAGATGTGGTGAGAGGCTGACCGTCCTCCATGTCCTCGTGGAGTGTCGTGAAGCCGAAGCCGAGAGAAGGAAACATTTTCCTGTAGCATACCGCTACAATATCCCTCTGCATCCCATGCTGTTTATTGGTGAAGAACCGCTTTTTAATGCCAAAGCAGTCCTCGATTTTTTAATGATGTTGTGCTACATGTTATTAGCCCAATAAGTTCGTAGCGCATCCTCTCTCCAGAGGATGTTGCTGTGATAGTTTTTATAGCACATGCCTCCAGGCCCTTGTGGTTCAAGGGCTCTGTTTAGGTAGTAGTGCTTCTTGCCAATTACTGTATCTTAAATATTTTAAATATATTATTCTTCTTTCTCAATGCATTCCTCATTTCATAGTACACATCATTAGTCATTGCCATGATTTTAGTACATATATATTTTACGCACTTTACAGCGATTATTTTAGGCCCTTTTACAGCCACGCTTCATCTACTTCTCAGAATTCATCGCTCCACTGCACACTCACAAACACTGGCATGGCGCTTCTTTGGCCATAACTG
>NC_051156.1:84494480-84542655 GCF_013339745.2 Dermacentor silvarum | reverse complement strand
TAGGTTCCTTCGAGCGGTCTTGGGAAACAAGAGTGCATAAAGAAGCAAGTCGTCGGGCCTCTTCAGCAAGAGAGAGGGTCTCGCATATACAAAGATTCTCGTGGCTAGAAAACGGGAAGATAGTGTCTAGCGTATAACGAGGCGCACGAGCACACAGATGATGATGACATATGTTGTTTTCTGGCGCAAGGGCCAGCTATGGCCAAAGAGCGCCAAGACGTGGTGTACCGAGTGAGCAATGGTATGATCAATGACAGTGGGTAGGTGTAGGGTGGCTGTAAAGGGGCCTAAAATTCTGCGCACTAAAGGTGCGTAAAATACAAAATTAATAAGATCATGACAATGATGTGATAGGGCGCATTGAATATGGTATAAAAAAATCTGTGAGCGATACAAGGCACTACTGCCTCACAGAGACCCTTAGAAGCAAGAGCCTGGAGGAGAGTGCATTTCAAAATGCTGTCGCAGCAGCGTCCTCTGAAAGAGGACCCTGCTACGAATCTCTCGGGCGAAGAACTTGCAAAATGTCGATGTCGTTTAAAAAGGCTAAAACTGAGTCGTGCTGAAATACCGGGTCATTAGCTAAAAACATCGCTGGGTGAAGGGGTATGTTCTCTCTATAGGCTTGAACAAAGTGTTTCTTTCTTTCAGGTTCTATTAATGGACACTGTACTAGGATGTGAAGTACAGTAAGTGCTTCCCCGCATCTAGTACAGGTTGGGGGTTCGCCTCCAGACAGCAGGTAATTATGCGTGCTGTAAGTGTGTCCTATTCTGAGCCTACAGAATAGGACATCATTTCTTCTAGATTTCGTGGTCGATGGCCAGTTTCCTAAATGGGGCTTAATTAAATGGAGCTTGTTATGAGTCTGGCCGTCCCACAAACGCTGCCAATGGACTCGAAGTCTCTTGCGTAGATATGGCTTCATATCATGAACAGGGACGGGCATAGATGTGTTGCCAGCTTTTGCCTCGACGGATGTGGCAAGCTGGTCTGCCAGTACATTTCCCTCGATGTCTCGGTGTCCTGGCACCCAGCACACCACAACATGCTGCCCAGATGCATAAATACTACATATGAATGAATAAAGCAATACTATTATGGGATTTTTGTGCCTTTTAAGAGATTTCAAAGCTTTTACTACGCTCAGCGAGTCTGTGTAGATGATTGCTGTGGGTATTTTCGAGTCCTTGATATGTTTAAGAGCCGACAGTATTGCATAAGCCTCTGCTGTAAAAATGCTCGTTTGTGGGTGCAGGGCGTCGGCATCTGAAAGTGATGGGCCAACCGCTGCATAAGAGACGCCAGCATGAGACTTTGATGCATCGGTGTAAAATTCCGGACAGGAGTATTTATGCTGCAGTTCAAGGAAGTGCATTCGAATGTGTGCAACGGGGGCGTGCTTCGTAACATGTAAAAAGGACAAATCACACTCTACAATCTGCCACTGCCACGGTGCGACCTGTATAGTGGGTGTCATTAGACGATGTTCAAAAAGTGGGACATCCATTTCCTCAGCCAGACTTCTCACACGCAACGAGAAGGGCTCTCTTACTGCAGGGCGGTTATGAAAGAGGTGGGAGCTGGACAAATTATTTACGGTGAAATATGAAGGATGTTCACTGTTTGCGTTCACTCTAAGGAAATATGTGAAAGCTGTGTAGGTCCTCTGCAAGTGGAGGGACCACTCATTGGATTCCACGTAAAGGCTTTCTACAGGGCTTGTCCTAAAGGCACCTGTAGACAAGCGAATACCTAGATGGTGGATGGGGTCCAGCATCTTCAACGCGGTTGGGGTGGCTGACTGATAAATTATGGCCCCGTAGTCTAGGCGTGTTCGTATGAGGCTTTTATACACGTTTAAGAGACATTTTTTGTCGCTACCCCATGTAGTGTGTGACAACACTTTTAAAATATTCATTGTTTTCATGCACTTGTTTTTTAGATATTTTAGGTGTGGTATGAATGTCAGCTTTGTGTCAAGAATTATGCCTAAGAATTTATGTTCCGTTTTTACAGGTAGACTCTGTCCTTGCAGGTGAATGTCGGGGTCGGGGTACAGTCCTCTCTTTCGAGAAAAAAGGACGCAGGTGCTCTTTTGTGGATTTAGGCAGAACCCATTTTCGTCTGCCCATTTAGCCACCTTGTTCAGACCAAGCTAAACCTGCCGCTCACAGATGGCAAGGTTGCACGATTAAATCCAATCTGTACATCATCGACGTACGTTGAATAGAACATGTTGCGTGGGATGCATAGACGCAAGGAATTCATTTTTATAATAAAGAGAGTGCAACTGAGCACCCCACCCTGCGGCACTCCGGTTTCCTGCACAAAAGGTCGTGATAAAGCATTGCCAACTCGAACACGGAATGTGCGATTCAGCAGATAACTTTCAATCACATTTAGCATATTACCACGTATACCAAAGTGGGAGAGGTCTCTCATTATTCCGAACCGCCATGTGGTGTCGTATGCTTTTTCCATATCGAGGAACACAGAAAGGAAGAATTGTTTGTGAACAAAAGCGTCACGTATCTGTGCCTCAATACGTATCAAATGGTCAATGGTGGATCGACCCTCGCGAAAACCGCACTGGTATGGGTCAAGCAGCTTGTTTGATTCTAGGAAATGTATCAGACGACGGTTTATCATTTTCTCAAAAGCTTTACAGAGGCAGCTTGTTAGAGCTATGGGCCGGTAACTCGATACGGACGATGGATCCTTGCCCTGCTTCAGGATAGGGATCACTATGGCCTCTTTCCAGGCAGAGGGGATCTCGCCGGAGGTCCATATAGAGTTATAGAGACAGAGAAGGGTTTTCTTCGTTTCAGAGGGTAGGTTTTTCAACATGTCATATAGTATACGGTCAGGGCCTGGGGCAGATTGGTTGCAACAGGTGAGTGATGCATGCAGCTCTGCTAGGGAGAAAGGTAGGTTATATGGTTCGTTTCCGGTGCTCTTTCGGTCCAGTTTTTGTTTTTCTATTGCTGATTTGTATCTTTTAAACGCTGGAGAATAGTGTGATGAACTGGAAACATGTTCAAAATGTGCACCCAGATGGTTCGCTTGGTCCTCCAGGCTGTCTCCCTGTCTGTCTACCAGGGGAGGCGGATGTGTTTGTCGTCCTCTTACTCTATTCACCCTGTTCCAAACCTTGGCCTCATCCGTGTACGAGTTGATACTTGATAAAAATGTTTGCCAGCTGTCTCTCCTGGCTTGTCTGCGTGTTCTCCTACCTTGGGACTTGATTTTCTTGAAACTGACAAGGTTTTCAGCAGTAGGATAATTGCGAAGCTGCCTCCATGCTCTGTTCTGCTGCCTACGTGCGTTCCGGCATTGTTCATTCCACCACGGAACACAGCGTTTGCTAGAAAAACCACTTGTTTGGGGAATACACTTAGAAGCTGCATCTATTATGAAATTTGTAAAATACTCGATGGCACCGTCAATTCCGAGCGATGAAATGTTAGCCCACGAGAGCTTACTGGTAAGTGTTTGGAATTTTTCCCAGTCCGCTGCATTGACCTTCCACCGGGGAGCATGTGGTGGAGATTCGTATTGTCTTGGCGCTCTCAGCAGTATTGGGAAATGGTCGCTCCCGTAAGGGTTTTTTATAACTTCCCATTCAAGTTCAGGTAATATGGATGGAGAAGCTATGCTGAGGTCTATAGAGGAAAAGGTTTTGTTTGCAAGACAATAATATGTCGGTTCTTTTTGTTAAGCAGACAAGCACCGGATGAGAAAAGAAAATCTTGAATTAGACGGCCTCGCGCATCGATGCGAGCGTCGCCCCACAGACTGTTGTGTGCATTGAGATCGCCAAGAACAAGATAGGGCTCGGGCAATTCGTCTATCAAGGACTGAAATTCGTGTTTGTGTAAGCGGTAATGTGGGGGTATGTATAGCGAGCAAATGGTGATGAGTTTGTTAAGGAGAACCAGTCGAACTGCCACTGCTTCAAGTGGCGTTTGCAGCTTCAAACGTTGACATGCTATGCTTTTGTGAGTCATAATGGCAACACCGCCTGATGATGCGAGACCATCATCGCGATCTTTACGAAACGTAACATACTGTCGAAGAAAGTTTGTATGTGTCGATTTTAAATGAGTTTCCTGTACACACAGCACTTTTGGATTGTGTTTGTGGAGAAGTTCTTGCACATCATCGAGGTTCCTAAGAAGGCCTCTGATGTTCCATTGTATAATTTGTGTGGCCATACTGAAAGTAAATGGGTGCTGTGTGTACTAAAAACAAAAAGGAAGTGTTGCATTAGATTACAGAGCCCTTTCCAGGCCCTGTAACGCGGGATTTGTCTTTTCTGAAGCGGTCGAGGGAACCTCGCCGCTCCTTAGGCGCTTGGTGCGCCGTCGGGGTGGGTGTGGTGTCCATTGCCTCTTGTGAGGCGCCGGACACGCGCTCTTGCGAGCGAGAAGTTTCACGAGAAAGTCTCGCCGCGAAGGACGAGACATTTGCGCCCACCAGCCCGGATGTCGATGGGGCTGCCTTTGGGCCTGAGCTGCGCCGGCTGTTGCCAGCACCAGCAGGGGCCGGTGAGGGTGAGGCAGCCTTGACTGCACCCACCGTGGGAGCTGCTGGCGGGCCTGCGGGTTCGCTACGCGAAGCGCAGGCTGCCACCGAGGACTGTTGTGGTGCCGGCAACCCTAGGGTAACCGGGCCTGTTCGCTGGTTGGGTGGAGTAGACTTAGCTCCTTCCACCCTGGGGGCAGGAGCCACAGGCGACAGCTCGCTGCGCGCGAGCTGGGCAGGTGGCAGTAGCCGCTGCGACGCTGCCCCTTGACGCGCCGCATCAGCATATGTGGTAGTGTGGAATGGTGAGCACCTTTTACGTGCTTCCCTGAACGATATGTTCTCGCGCACTTTGAGAGTGATAATTTCTTTTTCTTTTTTCCAGTTAGGACAGGATCTGGAGTAAGCTGGATGTTCACCATCACAGTTTACACAGTGTGGTGTCGCTTCGCAGTTATCTGAGGCGTGACCTTGGACTCCACATTTCGCGCATGTAAGTCTACCACGACAGCTCTGCGAGCCGTGGCCAAATCTTTGACATTGGAAACATCGTCTTGGATTAGGTATGTATGGTCTGACAGCTATCTTAGTGTATCCGGTTTCTATTGTTTGTGGCAGATCGCAAGTGGCAAAGGTCAGGATCAGGTGTTTTGTAGGAATTTCTTTATTGTCTCGTCGGATAATGATACGCTGTACATTGGTTACATTTTGCTCTTTCCAGCCCTCCAATAGTTCGGTTTCGGACAAGTCAATGAGATCTGCATCAGAAACTACTCCGCGTGCTGTATTCATAGAACGGTGAGGTGAAACGGTAACAGGAATGTCTCCAAATGCCACAAGCTTGTTGAGTTTATTGTGCTGCTCTTTATCACGGATCTCAAGCAGGAGGTCCCCGCTCGCCATTTTGGTGACTTTGTAACCTGGGCCAAGGGCGTCAGTCAAGCCTTTTGCGACTAGAAAAGGGGATACGGTTCTTGCTGGTTTTTCGGTCTTCTCACTGTGAACTACTTGGTAACGGGGGAAAATTTCTCTTGGTCTGAATAAGCTTAATAGTTCTTCGGTGCGTCCCCTCTTGTGAGGGTGACGATCAAGTAAACGGGGAAATGCAGGCGTTCCCATACTGGTTTGGTTTATTTCGGCAGCAATGGCGGCCACCCACCACGGAGCCCAACTAGGGGACGCTGCAGCACTTAACGCGTAAGGCTGCAGGCGCCAACCGTACATTGCCACTATAACCTAATATATTATACCCAAGGGAGGGTACATACACAAGGTTAACCCAAGCCGCCTGTGAAAATTAGGAAGTGACGGAAAAGAAGAGATGATAGGAGAGTAAAAGAAAGGAGATAGGAAAGCAAAAGGTTGGAGAGGGGGACAGGAAAAGGCGACCACCGGTTTCCCCCGGGTGGGTCAGTCCGGGGGTGCCGTCTATGTGAAGCAGAGGCCAAAGAGGTGTGTTGCCTCCGCCGGGGGGCCTGAAAGGTCCATCCACCCGGCATTAGCTCAAACTCCAGGATCCCCCTTTCCCCAGACACGGCTAAGCCACGCACGGCTACGCGTGGGAGGGTCCAACCCCCGTGTGCTCGGGTCCGTGGTGTCGCAACCCACCAAACGCCTGCCTACGCAGACGCCCCTGCGGGGGAGCACACAGAAGAAAGACGGGACTGTAGCCCGTAGTTTCGTGCTGTGAGGTATTAAATGCGTAAGAAATGAAAGGTAGCACGCTGTCCCAGTTCTTATAATCTGACGCAGCATACATGGACAGCATGTTAGTAAGCGTTCTGTTGGTGCGTTCCGTCAGGCCATTTGTTTGGGGATGATACGGCGTGGAATGTCGAAAATCTGAAGCACATAGACGAAGCATCTCTTCGACCACGTCTGCAGTGAACTGCCGTCCACGATCGCTGATGATGACTCTGGGAGGTCCGTGTCGGAGAATAACGAAACACAGCAGAAAATACACACTTCGGTTGCAGTAGCCGATAGTATAGCAGCTGTCTCACAGTAGCGCGTCAAGTAATCGGCACACACGATAATCCAACGATTCCCATCAGATGACCGCGGGAAACGACCGATAAGGTTCGATGCCGACTTGCTCGAACGGAGTGCTTGGGGGTGGCACTGGATGTAGTCGGCCAGGAGGAGCGCTCGTCGCACGCTTGTGACGTTGACACTCGTTGCAGCTGGACACGTACTGGTCGGTCGTCTGACACATTCTAGGCCAGTAGAACCTTTCTTGTACGCGGTAGAGCGTTCGCGCAGATCCCAAATGACCAGACGTTGGATCGTCATGCATAGCGCGCAAGATGGATACACGGAGGCTCTCTGGGACCACCAGGAGATATCGTGGGCCTGTAGTAGAATAGTTCTTTTTGTACAGTACCCCATCACGAACGCAGAAAGGAGAGGATGGTGCTGATTTCCTTGCGGCAAAGAGCAGTGGCTCTAAAGTTCTGTCTTTTTGTTGCTCGACCTTGAAGGTATGAATATCAGAAAATCCTGGCTCCAGTGCTGCGATATAGCGGTCGAAATTGTCCGCGTCACAGTCCGTCGTTGGAAGCGGCATGCGCGAGAGGCAGTCAGCGTCGGCGTTCCGTCGGCCGCTTTTATAAGAAACGGTAAAATCATACTCCTGTAAGCAAAGTGTCCAACGCGCAAGCCGGCCTGATGGGTCACAAAAATTACCCAGCCAGCATAGAGAATGATGGTCTGTCACCACGGTGAAGTGGCGCCCGTACAGGTATGGCCAGAAGCGCTGTACTGCGACAATCACTGCGAGAAATTCTTGCTCTGCGACTGTATAGTTGCGCTCAGACTTGCTTAACGAGCGACTCGCATAGGCGACGACGTGTTCTTTGGCGTCAACGCGTTGAACAAGAACTGCGCCTAGGCCAATACCGCTAGCGTCCGTATGAACTTCTGTGGGAGCCGCATGGTCGAAGTGGCGGAGAACGGGGTGGGACGTCAAAAGAAACTTCAGCTCACGAAAACTGGCCTCACATTCAGGGGTCCACTCGAAGGGAACGCCCTTCTGGAGGAGGCATGTCAGTGGATACGCGATGTTGGCAAACCCACGAATAAACCGGCGGAAGTATGAGCAAAGGCCCAGGAAACTGCGTAGCTCTTTTACTGAGCGAGGTTGTTTGAAGGCTTCGACAGCAGCAGTCTTCACTGGATCGGATCGTATGCCGTCCTTGTCCACTAGATGACCCAAAACCAGTGTTTGGCGCTCTCCAAAATGGCATTTCTTCGAGTTGAGTACCAAACCTGCTTTTCCAAAGCAGTCTAGCACAAGATCGAGACGTGCGTTTGCTCACTGAACGTGCGCCCGAAAATCACTACATCGTCTAGGTAGCACATGCACACTTCCCACTTCAGACCACGCAGGATGTTGTCCATGAAGCGCTCGAAAGTCGCAGGCGCATTACAGAGCCCGAACGGCATTACATTAAATTCAAAAAGACCGTCTGGTGTTACAAATGCCGTTTTCTCTTTGTCTGCTTTGTGCATAGGGATCTGCCAGTACCCCGACCTCAAGTTAACAGACGAAAAGTAACATGCTGATGAAAGGCAGTCGATGGCATCATCAATACGTGGAAGTGGATACACATCCTTTTTGGTGATGGTGTTGAGGCGACGGTAGTCAACACAAAATCGCCATGTGCCATCTTTCTTTTTAACCAGGATCACTGGCGCTGCCCACGGACTACAGGATTCTTGGATAACATTCTTATTTAGCATCTCGCGGACTTGATCGTTGATCACCTTGCGTTCCGATGGTGAGACTCTGTACGGCTTCTGTCACAATGGTTGGGCAGATCCCGTATCTATGCGATGGTGTATACGAGAAGGGGGAAACGATGGTGGCCCCTCTTGCTGTGAAAAGTCAAACAGTCCGGCGTGTTTTAGGAGAATATTCGCGACTTCCTGACGCTTGCTAGTGCTGAGTGACTTGTTCACCATAGTTAGAATGGAGGAGTCCGCAGCAGGGCATGCATTAACGACACGGCGTTCATCCGAAGAATAAGGGGCTTCTGTAAGAATGGCGAGTGACAGCACTTGATCTTCATGGTAGGCGGCAAGTTTCAGACCCTGTGGTAGTATTGCAGGTTCACTGGATCAGTTTACGGTCCATAAGCTTGCGCGTCCGTGAACAACTGACAGCGTGCAATACGGTATCAGCACATTCCTCTTGATGCAGCTCAGATGAACGGGCTCCATGATAGCGTCAAGCGTTCCGTCGGTGGTAGGCAAACAGGCGACTGAAACACACGTTGCAGATAACGGAGGCACAACTGTATCACTAGATACACAAAGCACACTTTCGTGATTTGGTGGACCATCCGTAAACGCAGCCGAAAAGCTCGTATCTACACTAATTTCTCCCGTTCTGCAGTCGACAGTGGCACCACACTGTTTCAAAAAATCAAGGCCCAGGATTATGTCATGCGTACAATGAGGCAGAACTGCGAACTC
The DNA here is from genome assembly GCF_013339745.2 of Dermacentor silvarum. Classification (NCBI taxonomy): domain Eukaryota; kingdom Metazoa; phylum Arthropoda; class Arachnida; order Ixodida; family Ixodidae; genus Dermacentor; species Dermacentor silvarum. The sequence goes on along the minus strand of NC_051156.1, from coordinate 84,533,652 downwards.
TGCGTTAAATATTTGACCGCCCAAGATAACGTCCACATTGCAAACCCCGACAGGACGTAACAACTCCTCACTCACTCCACGAAACGTATCAGCACGGTCCCAGCGAAACATCACTTTTCAGTCCTAGGAAGCTTTTAAATGCAAGATTCATCACTGACACCGCTGCTCCCGTGTCCACTAAGGCCATTGTTGAAACCCCGTCAATCAGTACAGACACCTTATTCTTAAGCATACAAATGGGTGGAGGTATCTCTGTCGACATCGAAGATTGTCCAGCGACATCACCTCCAACGGCCGCGCTGACTAGTTTCCGGAGGTGGCGACGGGTAGCGACGCCGTGGAGATGGCGACCGGCTTACGCGAGGAGCGGGTGGTGGTGTCAAACTGCGATCTGATGCTGGAGAACCATTCCGTAGCGTCCCCGGGTGCTGGTGAGGGTTGCTTCCTGGATGTGTGCGAGGGTGAGTACGTTTCATCAAGTGGAGCGCGGTACCGCCTTGACATCGTAGATCGGTCGAACCTCGGTGGTTGGCGGCGATTGCAGTACCTGGCAATGTGGCGCAAGTCGCCGCAGCTGTAGCACACAGGTAAACGACGATCGATGAATGGCTCCTCGGAGCGCCCATCCGTGGTGGATCGTGTGGCCAAGTGAAGTGGCTGAACCTGCTGAACAGGAGAAACAGTCGGTCTGCGTGGAAACCTGCCTGGGCGAAGGTGTTCTCGTCGTTGTTCGGGCATATATGTGCCTTCACGAGGCCATGGAGCTCCTCTGTGGGTGATGTCCGTGACACATACCGACGGTTGCCATGGAGCGCACGGTGCTGCAGGCGCCGTGTTTTGCGGGGAATAGGCAGCAGGTTGTTGCATGACGCTGCAGGCAAGTACCTCGTGTCGCCGCAGTTCTTCACGCACGATCTGCCGTATAGTAGACGAAAGATCGGCGGACGGGCTCTCGTCGACGCTGGCAACGGTTGTCACATTCGCCAGTCATCCAAATTTTGGCGCAATGCGACGAGTCTTCAACGTCTCAAACGTACGGCAGTGACGTACGATATCCGAGACGGAATCAACGTGTTCCCCGCCTATAAGGAAATTGTAGACATCTTCTGCAATTCCTTTAAGGAGATGTCCGACTCGGTCTTCCTCCGACATCTGTGAATTCAGTATTTACGCACAGCTTGAGGATATCTTCGATGTACGTAGTGCACGTTTCTCCAGGAGTCTGAGTTCTTTGATCTAGGGTTCGCTCCGCGCGTTTCTGTTTGGCGTAGGAGTCTCCAAAACACTTTTTAATTTCTTCCATGAAACGCTCCACGTTGTCAGGGAGTCTTCGTGATTTTCAAACCACATCAGCGCTGTCTCACTCAGAAACAGTACGACATATTCAAGCTGAGTGACTGAGTCCCAACGGTTGTAACGGCTCACCCGTGCGTAGTGCGTCAGCCACTCGTCGACATCTTCGCCTGCTTTTCCCGAGAACGAGCGTGGTTACATGTAGTGGTGCAAAGGTCCAACTGGCGTTGACCTTTGAGCTGGTACACCTGGCACTGGCGTTTGTGCACTTCCGTCCTGAGACATGATGAACGTCGTTGGCGAGAGCCCGGCAAGACGGCGGCTCCGGCGAAGTTCTAGATGTTGCGGCTCCGTGGTACGTTGTGTCGTACCGAGCACACTCCACCACTCTGTTTCGCCAACAAAAGGCGTTTATTGATAAGCCAAGTAGAGTGAGTCGCGACGGCCTTGATCAGCAGAGTGCCGACCGAGATTCAGCTAGCTAGCCGCACATCGTCGTCTTCCTTCACACCTCTTGGATGCCCCACATCCTGTTGAGGCGTAAACCCAGAACGCACCTAAAATTGAGTGTCAGAATATTTATGCAAGAGTTCCTTGATATCGTCGAGGTTATGGAGAAGTCCCCTGACATTCCACTGTAATATTTGCGTCTCCATAATGAGAAATGTGGAAGTGTTGTGTGATTAAGAGAGAAAAAATTATTTAGCTCACAGGAACGTTTCCGGGCCCCGTAATGCCGGGTTTGTATTATTTTGCCGCGGTCCTGATACTCGCATCTTAGGCGCTAGCTGCGCCATCTCACTAGGAGTAATGTCCACTGGCTCTTGCGATGCACTGGGCGTCCGCTGTTAGGAGCGGTCCGTTCGCCGTGAAGGCCTCGCCTCAATTGACGAAGCCTTGGAGCCAACCAACCCGGAGCTCAATAGGCCCGCCTTCAGGGACGGCGAAGCAGTGCTAGCTGCTGACACTACAGCCGCGGCTACACTCTTGGTGGGCCAGGCAAATGCTGGCGTCTGCGGCGTTGCCTCCTTACGCGCTGCATCGGTATACATTGCGGTATAAGGAAACGAAACACGTTTCCGCGCTTCTTGAAACGAGATGTTCTCTTTCAGTTTCAGTGTAATTGTATCTTTCTTTTTTTCGGCGCAGCGCATGAGCACGAATATGATGCATGACCACCGCCACAGTCCGCTCCGCGGAGCGTGCCAATGCAGTTGTTGGAAGCGTGTTCTTTTTCATCCAATATTGCGCATGTCAGCCGGCCTCTGCAGCTTTGCGAGCCATGGCCAAATCTACGGCACTTGAAACGTCTACGTGGATTACAGATATATGGTCGTATTCTTGTCTGCTAATGGGGACAGAATTGCCATACTATGAAAACTAATGTTGGGAGAACAAGCTAGAAATTTAAACGAAATTCCACATGCGCAGGTAGTTAAAACGGTAAACCATAAATATACGGGAGGATCATTTTTAAGTCTTCCTGAATTTTTTAAAGTCGCACGTTGCAGATAAGACAATTCTACTTGTTGAACTGGATTATGCGGAGAAGCGGACATTACTTGCAGCAGTAATTGAAACACTGTTTCAATTCAATTAAACAAAAGATTCACTAATGAACTACTTTGAAACACAGTTTCAATTAAATTAAATAGGAGATTCACTAATGAACTACTTTATTAGACTCACGAATGAACTTCTTTATACATTTTTACGGTACATACTGTCATCTCCCTGATGCTGTTCAATCTCGTCTTGATGGGACTCCCCGAAAAACTAAATCACATAGAGTCCCTCAATCACACAATATATGCGGACGATATTACTATCTGGGTCTGTGATGGCAGCGACGGATCAATAGAACAACGACTCCAGACCGCAATAAACACAGTAGAGGAACACCTCATAGGAACAGGCCTCACATGCTCTGCAGAGAAATCCGAACTTCTCTTATACCGCCCCACACTTAGGGGCAGGCCTCCCAAAGGATACGACAGAAACAAGGCTCATGAGGAAATCAAGCTACACACCAAGAACGGGCGGAATATCCCAATAGTAAATCAGCTCAAGGTACTGGGTCTAATAATCGAGAACAAAGGTACAAACAGGGAAACCATAAGGAAGTTAGACACAAAGGTAACGAACACCATGAGATTAATCAAACGAATTACTAACAAGCACCAGGGTATGAAGGAAGAAAGTATCATACGGCTCATACAATCATTCATAATCAGTCAGATCACATACATAGCAGCCTTCCACAATTGGTTTGCAGCTGAAAAGACCAAAATTAACATCCTCATAAAAAGGCATACAAACTAGCACTAGGGATTCCAATCAGTACAAGCACAGATCTATTCCTAAAGTTAGGACTCCACAACACACTGGACGAACTCATAGAAGCGCGACAAACATCCCAGGTGGAACGACTAACCAAAACCAAAACAGGACGGCATATACTACGCAAGCTAGGAATGAATTACCACAATCAATACGGGGAAAAGACGACGATAACGAGAGAAATTCGCGACAAACTCCTAGTAACAAATAAACCCAAGAACATGCATCCAGTTTACAACAAGGGCAGACGCACCAGTAGAGCAGAGAAAATGATCCGAAGCTATGGCTCACACGACAGAGCAGCCTTCGTAGACGCGGCTGAATACACACATAGAAATAGCTACGTGGCAGTAGTCGTAGATCACACCCAAAAACCCCTTACAAGCGTGTCAGTTAATACCAAACATTCCGAGACAGCAGAGGAGGTAGCCATTGCACTAGCATTGGTCTCCACAAATGCTCAATACATAATTAGTGATTCTCAGGCGGCCATTAGAACTATGCTAAGGGTAGGATCTCTCCTGAGGCGTGGCACATCATCATAGTCAACAAAGCAAAATTCTCTAACACAGAGAAGAACGGCAGGCAATTGCCCTGGTTCCCAGCGAATACGACTCTAGCAATTCACGCAATCAACCCCAACGAGGTAGCACACCGCTAAGCTCGAGGTCTTTCTCGCCGAGCTGAGCAAGGAGTGACTTCCATTGGTCAGGGAAACGCGGAGGAGGAGATCTGGAGAGAAAAAGACAGATTAACAAGATTTAGCGATATTACAAAATTCTATCAAAATCAGAGGCGAATATTACCACCGCCTCACACATAACTGAACAGAACTGAGTCCGTTGCTTGGAGGCGATTACAAACAGAAACCTATGTGAGTCCCATGCAGTTAAAGACTTTCTACCCCGAGATATACGCCAGCGATATATGCAAGCTATGCACGTCTGCTAGAGCCACCCTTCAACACATGTTGTGGGGATGCACAATATATCAAGAAAAAATGGCAGTCTCCCCGGAAAATCTACGGGCGCGGTGGTCGGCCACGCTGCTCAGCTCAGAACTCCAAGACCAACTTTGGGCCGTCCAGCGAGCCATGGATGCCGTGCGGGAGCAACAGCTCTCAGTGGCCATCTAGGCGGCCCCAGGCCCGGGCCTCCCAATCGCCGGATTTAAAATAAAGTTATGTCACTCACTCACATATTGCAATTTACGATTTCTAGCAGGTGAGTTTGCAAGGCGTACACACTTGGAATGTATTTTGGCGATATGCGCCATGAAACTCGCCGTGAAGATGCACTGTTGTTTTACCAACAATTTAACGAAACTCTCTTTTAGCCATTGAAGAACAAAAGTAACAGGAACGTCCATGTATTTTGACTCACACCTTGGGGAATAATATCTCAGAACTGGTGTAATCCTGGAGAATCCTTTCAAGTGTATACGTCTTTCAAAGCTACCGGCTAGAATCCGTGAATTGCAATATGTACCCTAAAGTAAATCATAATAAACTCGATTAGTGCATTTTTGTTACTTCAGTATGTGAGTCCACTGCACACGTACGAGAATCGCGCTATCTGCCACAGGCGATTTTTCAAGATTCCGGCAAAACTTCAAAATCACTACCCCGTATATTGCAATTCGCAATGTATTTTCAATTCAGGTTTCAAATTGTAGCTGAAATACGGAAATATTCTTGCTGAAAGTATCTGAATTTGAAGGCTGCATTGGTTATTTATTTGTCCTATAATTATGAAAAAATAATTCAATGCGTAGAAAGCGCATTCTTCTTGGTAACTTGCACTCGTCGATACATGCAGAAGAAGAAGTAATGGCCACATCTGACATCTTTTATCCCAACAGATCTGTTCAAGAGCTGCGCGGATTCCTGAGAGACCGTCATGTCAACTGGCCTGATGAGCCTAGACTCGACGTCGAGCCCTTGGACCTTCTTCTTGAATTCGCTGTAAAATGGGAGCTGCCGCTATGGCTACGTGTTCGACTCATGCGTTACAGTGAGAAAAAGCGTCGGAAAGTTTCTATGGAGCCGGTCGCCAGACCGCCACCATTTCTTGAATTCCGAGACGCCGATCTCTTTAGCAGAGAGTGGTTTCACTACTTGAATATTCTCTCCCCGGAGCCTTCGAACACAACGATGCCTCATAAAGGGAATCTACGACAGCGAATGGAGAAAACATTCCAAATCCAGGCAAAAATCGTCGACATGCTTTTCGAGTCCCGTACCGCCGGCTCGATAACGAGCACTGACGGTATATCGCAGATATTTACGTTTGGTCAAATTGCGACGAAGACGGCAGCTTTCACAGTCGTTAGGCTTGAGGGTATACTAAACAAACATTTTCAAATGATCTACCCGCTGGTGGAGACAGACCTGGTTCTGACAAGCGACGTCGTCTACTTGGACAGATCCTTCGATATCTTCAAAAGTTTCAAAAAGAAAGATCTGCTTGACGCGCTTGGGTGGTGGCTCGTGATGTCATCCGCCGTTAATATTGCGGACGGTCGATATTTGGCCACTTTTGATGGCCTAGAGTGCGCAGTTCAAGTGGAAGACATTTACAAATTGCTTCTAGCTGCGGAGTGGATGAAGCTTTTCTCCCGCGGCATGCTGAAAACAGTAAAGCAGCTTGTGTTCAGAATTGCAACGAGCACATTCGAAGCATCTCAACGAGCTCCGGCTACAAAACTTAATCGTAGCGTTTTCATGGCTAAACTCCATCCGAATGTGCTTGGAAAGTTGGCCGTAAAGCTTTCGCCGGCTCCTAGATACACCACGGAGCCCCAACTCGAAGATCTCTACTGGCGGTTCCCAGGAGGAGGCGAAGGGTCCTACATTCACCAATGGTTAAACGCGAGACGCAATGCGTCTGGACTTGTCATCAAGAACGTCTACGACGAGCTATCTCGCCTACCGCATTTCTACTACGACCGCCCAGTCACGTACGACCGGCCGCACAATGCAATAGTGATGCCAGCGACAGCGTTCATGGAGCCACTGTTCTTTGCGGATGGCACGGACGCGATGCGGTACGGGTCTCTTGGATCAACGCTGGCTACGAAAGTGCTCAGTGTGGTTGCGTGTAGTAGAGCAAAGCGTGACGACGGCTGTGGATACCCAGCCTTGTTCAATCTGGCAGCCACCTCTCGCTACGATTGTGATAAGGACAGCGCAAGCGTGGCGACATCCGAACTAGTGGCGCTGCAAGTTGCTTACAACGGCTACGTGAATGCGTCGAAAGAGTCGCTCGACGTGAGGCTTAAGAACCTTCCGGACCACTCGGCAGTACAGGTTTTCTTCATGGTGTGGTGCTATACGAGGTGCTTTGATGCCGGCTTTCGTATCGAAGCTACTTTCTGTGACGACGTTGTCGCTGATATGCCAGCATTTCGCGAAGTGTTTGGCTGCGAAAGTACGTGGAGCTAGTGGCCCGAAAAAAGTTCATTAGATTACAGATGTTGTGTGGTCTGTTTCGAGATGTAGCAGAAAAATATAAGCATATTCATTGTGTTACAGTTGGGTCCTTTGTGCGCCGCTGAGCTTTAAAATGAGCGAACGACAGAGCAGCACCACGGAGTCTGCCTCGATTCGGGCTTCTAAATAAAATAAATTATAAAATTTAAAGTTCGGTGGGGGCAATCGAACCGTCGTCTCCTAGCGCACTAGCGGGATGTGTCGGAACCACGATATTTATGTTTAGTTACTTATTTATTCATATAGCCTTACAGGCCCATTGAAGGGCGTTGAGTAAGGTGGTAACAGTTTCTACAGAACACAAGAAAAGTTAGTATCAAATAAAAAGTAGCAAAACAAAAGTTACAAATAGTGCAGCGGAACATTATACAATCTTATGAAATAGCGTATTCAGGTTATCACGAAAAGATTCGCGGTTTGACATGGACGCGATGGAGTCCCAAACATTGTTCCAAAGTGCTATAGCGCGTGGCAGTGACGACGAGTTAAATGCCTGCGTTTGACCATGTATGCGCACGAAACAGCGTGTTGTGAAGGCGTCGTGACATGCGCACATGTCCGTAAATCGGCAAACAGTGAGATTTGTTTATATAAATATACCTGTGAAACAGATATAGAAGAGAGATCACGCGGCGAGTTCTTAATGACTTAAATGAAATGGCTTTTTTTATTCGGGTAATGGAAGAATGCCGTTCATACTTACGCGATATGAATGTGGCTGCTCTGATCTGAACAGTTTCCAACATGCTGACAAGGTGCTCCTCATATGGTGACCATGTAGATGAAGCAGATTATAGTTACGGACGAACATAGGTTGGACACGCTAATTGCCGTACATTAGAATTTGTGTTACGCAAGTTTCGACGAAGATAACCGAGAAACTTAGAAGCTTCAGAAGAGATGGCTGCTACATGTATAGTCCAGGAAAGATGAGGTGGTAGGTGAACGCTAATTTATTTATTTGTGCGATGGGGAATACAAATTATGGCATGAATAATCGAATAGCGAAACACCGAGTTAGTGCGCTTACGGCTAAAAGAAGTTTGCTTGTAGGGACATCTGCAAAGTATTTCACCAACTATAGGTTAGGTAAAGATCTTTGGGAGAGCAAAATGGTCCTCAAAACATTTAATAGTCTGGCAGATAATGCAGCCGTCAGCGAACAACCTCGTTGAGAATCAGATGTTAAGGTCATTAATATATATTAACAGGAGTAATGGACGGAGGACACTGCCTTGAGGAACACTGGACGTGACGCCGCAAAGGTTAGACGAAAAGTTATATACTGCAAATTGCTGACGCAAAGACAGGAAGTTACGAAGCCAAGATAGTGTTAATGAATCTAAACAAATGGCAGACAAATTGAACTGCCAAATACATGGGTTTTAGCATCAATGCGGAGCTTATCCACTGAAAGTCTGCGGTTTTGCGTATTCCAGAAGCTTTTAACGCGCTTGTCGTATTTCAAGAAAAAATTCGCGTATGAATGTGAAAAAATATTACCCATGATGAAGATGATGATTCGCGTATGTAAAAAGATCCCTTGAGCTTGCATGCGTTTGATAAAGTCTGTTCTTTATCCACGAAAAAATGTAAACTCGGCAATGAAAGGCCTTAGTTTTTCCTCCTTGAATCCGCAAAGCCTGTGAACACGCTCTAATTGCGCGTTTGCAATATAAATGTCGAGGTGGCCATACAAAGCTCCCGGCGGCCGCCTGGACGTGACCGCGTACCCTCATATCATTGCCTGTACAAGGAATAGGGCCATTCTTATTCGGATTGAACGACTCATTTGCGTGACTGTGCCGGATTGGCCGCGGGACACTCCCCAAGTTGACGCCTCGTAGGCTGTGCTGCGATTTGCGTCCTTATGTTGTTGTTTTTTTCATATACATTTTGCCCCTCCCGTGGTTTTCTTTTCTTTCCGTGTACTTATCTGGCATTAATGGGCAGCTCACAATATTACTCATGTTATTTGGCTACCTTGAACTTGCGCTTGCTATGCGTCTTTGTAGGCGCAATTAATGCGATGGGTTTGCATTTTGAAGAAGCATGGCCTGAGAGTTTTTGCTTGCCTGAAGTCGTGGCCGACTGCGCCATCCTGCGACTGGGACAGCCGCTCGTAGTGACCTGGCTGCAGGCTGTGGCTCGCCTAGAGCAACCAACTGCTCATCAGCGCACACGCGCATGCGAGCATGCTCGACAGACGGCTGGGGGTGGTAGCTGACCCCTCGCTCCAGCGACCTGGAGGGCTTTGCACGCTTTTGACAAGTGAAACAGCTCGTTTTTCTCTTCGTGCGATACCCACTTTTTGATCAGGAAGTGGTGTGCACGCCTCAACTCATATACCTTCACGTGTCGATGGCGATGATGCTGGTGCCAGCCGAGCTCTACACCTCTCTGTTGGAAGCCCTACAAGCTTTTGACAGGTGCAACTGCGCGCTTAGTCTATTTGGACTGCCCACCACTCGACCATGACTTGGTGCGGACGCCCCAACACCTGTGACATCTCTGGGTGTCGATGATGATGTTGGTAACGCTCAGCTGACTGTTTACCTGCACGCTAGGGGCCTTGTATTCTGCTTCGCTTTTCCTTAGTGCGTGTTTTACACAGTCATTCTCGTGTACAGAGCCCACGTATGCTTCCCTTGTCTTTTCTTGCTGTTTTTCTTCTCCTCTATACGACTTACCATTCCTGTTTTCTTTGAGTTTTAATTGACCAGAACCTCTGTTGTTTACGGGGTGGCTGAAAAAACAAAACAAGAAAAAAAATGTGGCTTCGTCCCCGACTCCTTCAGCTTCTTCAAGTGCAGATTGCATACACTGCGTGGCATCTTCGATGGGGTTGTGCTCCTGCGGTCGCCTGGCCTTGGCGCGCCAACCTCTGCAATGATTACATGTACGTTTGCGCGCCGGCTCGTGGCTGGTGCATTCGGGAGCACGGGCCCGGCGTGGCTGGCCCTTGTCCTTTGTGCCACGGCTGTGGTGCCGGTGTCCGCCTGCCCCGGGTGACTCCGGCCCGGCCCGGCCCGGGTCGCGTATTTCCAATTGCTAGTAGATACATGATGATGATGATGATGATGATGATTTATTGGCATCCCCTTTGAAATGCGCTCGACCGCTGGCGCCACGCTGCGCCGCTCGCACGTACCATGTTTCTAGCAGCCGCCGTTGGAACGGAGGAGGCGTTGACGGAGAAAACGCTGGGCTGGTGGTGACTAGCCTGCTGTTGGGATCGGTGGTATTATAAACGCATCACTGTTTTGATGATCCAAATATAATCTCACTATCAGGGAGGGAGCAGTCTACCTGACTGGAGCAGTATTATTTTATTTGGGGTGTTGCTACGCTGCGCTCCGCAACACCCCAAGACCGCCGCTTCGCGTCGGCTGCCGCCGTGGCACCGGGGTTCAACCGACCGCGCTGGCAAACAGAGAGGAAAAAAAAGGAAGAGCGTGATATTAAGAAAAAAAATTCCAGCCAGCGCGGGATCCGAACCCGCGTACGCATGATCCCGAAGCGAGCGCCGTAGTCACTGAGCCATACAGCCACGCTTTCAGGGGTTGCATTCATGCGAACCATATGATTGCGTTCGAGCGCCCTCGGCGAAAGAAACCACCTAGAAACGCGGTACGCGCGAGCGGCGCAGCGTGGCGCCAGCGGTCGAACGCTGCATCTACTAGCAATTGGAGTGTTGCCTCCCGGGTCCTGACTGCCAGCCTTGTCGGGGGTCCCTCGGGGGCATGCCGAACTGTTGATGAGAACTGTTGTGTTGCGTGGTTCATGCGAAAGAGCATACAAGTTTCCAGGGGCGAAGCGACGTTTATTGCCGCATGTTCTTCGGTGCGTGGCTGGTCGAGATAAGCCGGCGCGCAGGTTGCAGCGCACGCCTTTTATTCGTCTTGCGCGCTAGGCCGGACACCACATCCCTCCCCTTTATATTGGCTAATTGGACAAGCTAAACTCCAGCTTGATATCTGTCGGGTGGTCGATGGTCTCTAGTCGGGTAGCGTCTTGCACCCTGCCGTCTGGATCTCTTCCGAAGCGACAGGACCACTGGTGGTAGGAGCGGAGGATGTCACTGGGTCGACGCTAGGTGGAAACACCAGGAACTCGTATCCCTCCTAGAAAGATGCCTCGCGGTCCGGATCCGTAGTTCGCGCGAGGAGCTGGTCCTTGTAACGACGCCAGGTGAAACTGCCTCTGAGTGTGGTAGCACGAACGGTAAAAGACAACGGGCCGCATTGCCGCACTGCCCCCCAACAACACCATGGACCCAGTTTGGTCCACCTCGATAATGGCGTTCCATCACTCGGTAACCGACTGCTATGTCACGATCACGACGTGGGCGAGCCACGGATTGCTTGAACTGATTATGTGCAAGCCTTCCTCCCACCGCTGGCTTGACAACATCGAGTCGATTTCGCAGCCGTCGTCCTAGTAACAAGTTTGCTGGTGGAGCATTTGTTGTCGCATGGGGCGAGTTGTGATAGGCAAGCAAAAACTTGTGAAGCCTCAGATGTATCCGCTCCGCTAGATTTACGAAGAGCGTTTTTAAGTGTCTGAATAAAACGCTCTGCAAGCCCGTTTGAGCTGGGATGATACGGTGCTGTAAGTTAGTTAGTTAGTTATTTGGGGTTTAGTGGCGCAAAAGCGACTAAGGCTATGCTGCGCCAAACACAAGGTGTTATGAGTAAAAATTTAAAAACAGCAAAGGCTGTGTTGGTCTATAGCCTGTTTAAATAGCCGGTATCGTCTAGAAATTTAAAAAGGTCTGATAATGGCACTAATGCTTCATCTCCTAAAACTAAGGCAGGGTGTAACGGTATGTGTAACTTGTATAAGTTTTGCAAAAGGTTTCGTCTCTCTGTTTCGATATGTTTACATGTTAGTAAAATGTGCATCACTGTGAGCGGTTCTTGGCAGTTCTCGCATATTGGTGGGTCTTCTTTTGTGAGCAAAAAATTGTGTGTGAGGTGTGTATGCCCAATCCGTAGTCGACACAAAACTACTTCAAAGAAACGTTTCTGATGACTACATGACTTCCATTCGCCAAGTACGGGTTTAGTGAGATGTAGCTTGTTGTTTGTACACTGGTCCCATTCGTGTTGCCATTTTGACCTCACGGCCTCCCGAATTGCGCGGATACAATCTTTATATGGGAGTGTTGTGTTTTTTATGTCTTTGTGTGCTGCCATTGACGCGCATCTATCAGCTTCTTCATTACCCGGTATTCCGACATGGCTTGGTACCCAGCAAAACCTGATTGATCTGCCATATTTGTTTGATCTTACCAGGGTTAAAATATCCCCTAACAAGGGCTCACATTCAGATTTAACATGTAGAGCCTTCAGTGTGCTTAAGGAGTCAGTGTATATGACTGTGTTTTCGTGTTTGTCAGCGATGATCTTTTTAACAACAGTCCATATTGCGTAGACTTCGGCCGTGTAAACAGAGGCGTGCTGTGGTAGTCTAATACTTGTTTCCCAATTTTTTGTCACGACCCCCACGCCAACGTGTTCTTTTGTTTTAGAGCCATCAGTGTAATATTCTGTGTAATTTTTATATTTGTCCTGAAGAGCGCGGAATTCTTGTATGATGTGTTCGTGTGGGGTGTCATTTTTCTTTAGAGGGGTTAATGCGAAGTCACATAACTCTATGAATTCGCACCACGGGGGTAATCGTTGTGGCTTTTTAGCAACCTGAAGGACCTCATGAGGAATGTCATAATCGCGACAGTATTCCTCATATCGCAGCAGAAGTGGTCTAATCATGTTCGGTTTATTTGTGTAGTGTAAGCGTGAGTTGCACTGTGTGACGATGTTGTAGCATATGTGTTGTGGTGATGACTGGATTCTGAGTATATAGGAAAATGTTAGTAGCGCCCTGCGCTGCTGTAAAGGAGGCTCATTACATTCAGTGTATAAACTCTGGACAGGTGATGTTCTGTAAGCACCACTTGCCAGTCGTAGTCCAAGGTTATGAATTGGATCAAGTCGTCGGATGTAAGATGGTCTGGCTGAACCATATATGATGCTACCATAGTCTAATATGCTGCGTACTAAAGAGCGGTATATGTGTAGCAGGCATTTACGGTCAGAGCCCCAGCGCTTCCGGGACAAGACTTTGAGGATGTTAAGTGCATTATTCCCTTTAATTTTAAGACTATTCATGTGCGCCAGAAAGTTCAACTTTTTATCAAACAGAATACCCAGAAACTTGTGTTCTTGTTTTACCGGTAGGATGGCTTCCTGTAACTTAAGGGCGGGTTCTGGTTGTAGGCCTCGTTTTTGTGAAAAGACAACACTAATAGTTTTTTCAGTTGAGAAACGAAACCCGTTTTCAGATGCCCACTGTGTGAGTTTGTTTAGTGTGATTTGAGTTTGCCGTTCGCAGGTTGCCATGTTCGATGCACGACACGCAATTTGTAGATCATCCACATATAACGAGTGCATTACAGAGGGTGGGATTACATTATTTACGGAGTTCATTTTTACGACAAACAGTGTTGTGCTTAATACACATCCCTGTGGTACACCATTTTCCTGAATGAATATGCGTGACAGCACCGTTCCTAAACGCACTTGAAAGGTTCGGTCGGACATGAAATCAGCTAGACATTTAAGCATTCTACCGCGGATCCCTAAATCCGCTAAATCCCTCAAAATACCAAACCTCCATGTTGTGTCATACGCTTTTTCTAAGTCGAAGAAGACTGTGAGACAATACTGTTTGTGTAGAAAAGCAGTACGTATCTCGTGTTCTAACCGGACTAGATGGTCTGTTGTAGAGCACCCTTTCTTGTACCCACTCTGATGGTTGTCCAGCAGGTTCTCTGTTTCAAGGACGTATGTCAATCTTATGTTTATAATTGTTTCATATGACTTTGCAAGACAGCTTGTGAGTGCTATAGGCCTGTAGCTGGTTGCTGTTGTAGGATGCTTTCCAGCTTTCAAGAAAGGGATTATAATTGCTTTCTTCCACTCATTCGGCATTTTTCCCGTTTCCCAGATTACATTGAAGAAGCGAAGTAAGGTATCCACTGCTTTAGGTGAGAGATGTGCGAGCATTGTATAATGTACTCTGTCCGGACCGGGAGCTGTCTTTTTGCCAGAAGTGAGTACCCTGTTGAGTTCTTGGAGTGTTAAGGGGGTGTTATACGACCTCTCGGAACTTCCTGTTGTCGGAAGCTTTTGTTTTTCTGCTGATTGCTTATATTTTTGAAATTTAGGAGAAAAGTTTACCGAGCTTGATATGTCATAAAAATGCTGCCCTAATATGTTTGCTTGATCTTCTAAGTTTGTTTGCTTACCTGGGGGTGAGAGTATGGGGATCGTGTAAGGAGTGTAGTTCCCTCTAAACTTACGAAGTTGATCCCACATTCTTTTGGATGTTATCGAGCTATTTATGGATGATATATAATTTTTTCATGACTGTCTTTCGGCTTGCCTGCGTGTGTACCTGGCTTTCGCTTTTGCTTTTTTGAATAATAGGAGGTTATCTTGTGTTGGGTATCGCCGAAAGATACCCCACGCTTTGTTTTGTAGCTTTTTAGTTTCTGTACATTCGTTCGTCCACCAGGGTTTTAATTTTTTCCCTAGAACGCCAGAGGATTGAGGGATTGTCTGTTCTGCTGCAGCAAGCATACAAGCAGTAATTTTTTCATTTAGTTCATCTATAGTTAATCCATCTGGTATGTCATCCAGACTGGCTTTTTCGGTGAAGAGAGGCCAGTCTGCTAGATGAAGTTTCCAACGGGGTGATCTCGATGGTATGGTGGGGAAAGGAGATGTGTTTTTAATAATAGAAGGCATATGGTCACTACCGTAAGGATTCTCGATAACACTCCATTGGAAGTCGTTAAATATAGATGGGGAGCACAGCGCCAGGTCAAGACAGCTCATAGCTCCTGTGCTTGGGGAACAGTAAGTTGCAGCACCAGTGTTTAACAGGCATACGTCATTTGTTAAGATAAAATCTTCAAGTGTTTGTCCCCTGGTGTCATTTGTTTTGCTACCCCATAACGTGTTATGTGCGTTAAAATCACCCGCGATTAAAAAAGGTTCTGGTAGCTGGTTTAAAATTAGCTCTAGGTCTCTTACAGTAAAATGTGAGTGTGGTGGAATGTATAGTGAACAAATGGTGATGGTTTTGTGTGCTAAAATGGTCACAGCAACGGCTTCTATGTGACTGTTAATGGCAACTTCCCTCACTGCGATACCTCCTTGCAGAACAATGGCTACACCACCCGAAAGTCGACTCGCCTGGGTACGGTCTCGTCGTACTACAGTGAAGCCTTTTAAAAAAATTTTATGTTTTTCGCCTAGGTTTGTTTCCTGCAAGCACAAGGCCACAGGAGAGAAGTTGCTTAGCATGTCTTTGATGTCACCTAGGTTACGTAGGAGTCCTCTACAATTCCAGTGGATAATAAAAGCCATGTTCAAGCAGAAAGGTAAAAAATGGCATTACGAGTGAATAAGAGATAAGAAAGATGTTTGGTGACATAGACCTAAAGAAGGCTAATATAAAAAAGAGCGATAACCTTTACGTTATCACTTTCTTAATTAGCGTGGTTATTGGGACTTTGTCCCTCTTTGCGCGCTCGAGAGAGCGCTTGTCCTTCGGCGTCGACGACACCGGGGTTTTTGAGTCGACCTCCATCGCTCTCCCTGAGGCGCTGGAGGACCGAGAGTTGGGCGCCGAGACACGTGTCTCGGGCCTTGGGGTTCGATTGATTTTAGGGCCCAGCGGGACTGGTGTCCGCGGGTCCTTCGAAGAGGATGGAGCAGTGCTGACTGCTTCCACCACGGGGGCGGGAGGGGTCACTGCAGGGCCACTGTGTGTGGGCCCGCAGGACTCCTGAGGCCTCTGTGACGCTGCCCCCACCTGCGTCACTTCGGCGTAACTTCTTCTCGAAAGGTAAGACAGTCGCTTTCTTGCTTCATAGAATGAGATTTTTTCTTTCACAGTTAGCGCAATTACTTCTTTTTCTTTTTTCCAGCAAGGGCAGGACCGCGAGTAAGCTGCATGGTCCCCTTTGCAGTTTACACAGTGTAGAGAAGAAGTGCAATTGTCAGATTGGTGATCATTTGAGCTGCATTTAGCACAGGTTGTTTGTCCTCGGCATGCGTGTGAAGCATGTCCAAACCTTTGACACTTGAAACATCGTCTGGGGTTCGGGATATATGGCCTGACATTTACTTTTACATATCCTGCATTGAGAGAGGTAGGCATTTCGCTTGTTCCAAAGGTGAGTATTACATGTTTTGTCGGGATTTCTTGATCGTTTCTGCGGATGACAATTCTTTGTACTTTGGTCACGTTTTGTTCCTGGAAACCCTCCAGCAGTTCCTCATCGCTCAAGCCAAGGAAGTCCTCCTCGGATATCACACCTCTACTTGTGTTTAGAGTTCTGTGGGCAGAAATTGTAACTGTGGCATCACCAATACTGGTAAGTTCTGAGAGCTTTTGTACTTGATCTTTATCATTTAGTTCTAGGAGGAGGTCCCCGCTAGACATTTTTGAGGCTTTATAAGTCGGTCCAATTTTGTCTTTTAGGCACTTGGCTACCAGGAAAGGAGACAGCTTTCTCACGGGTGTGTTGTTTTCACTATGGACTACATGATACTTGGGGAATGCTGGGGTGTTGCTCCGAAAGGAGAACTGGAATGTTGCTTCGGTGCGGCCTCTTTTCAGAGGCCGATCATAGACGACAGAGGTTTGCGCTGCCATAAGAAGATGTATATGTTCGGCAACAGCGCCGACCACCCACCACGGAGCCCAACGAGGGGACGCGGCAGAGCTTGTACAACAAGTCTGCACGACGCCAGTCGTACGCCGCTACTATAACCAAATATGGTGTACCCAAGGTAGGATAGCCACACACGGTTAACCCTTGCCGCCAGGGAGAATGGAAGTAAATGGAAGAAAGTAGAAGACAGGACAGGCTAAAAAGTGTGAGAGAGAGACTAAGATTGGGGAGAGAGAGACAGGAAAAGGCGACTGCCGATTTCCTCCAGGTGGGTCAGTCTGGAGGTGCCGTCTATGTGAAGCAGAGGCCGAAGAGGTGTGTTGCCTCTGCCGGGGGGCCTTAAAGGTCCAAACTCCCGGCATAGGCTCAACCACCAGGATCCCCCTTTCCCCAGACACGGCTAAGCTGCGCACGGCTACACGCAGGAGGGTCCAACCCCCATGTGCTCGGGTACGTGGTGGCGCAACTCACCAAACGCCTGCTTACGCAGACACGGTGCTGTAAGCACGTGACGATAGCCCAATTCTTTAACAATAAGTTTGAACTTTTCGGAAGCGAACTCGAACTGCTGGCCGTTATCAGTGAGAAAGGTTATTGGAAAACCAAACCGCGCCAACAGCTCTCACAATCTGTCAACTGTAGCATCCGAAGTAGTCGAGCGCATAAAAAGCACTTCCGGCCACGTGGAGTGCGCGTCCACGACTACAAGAAACATTGCGCGCAAAAAGGGGCCAGCAAAATCTATATGTGCGCGCTGCCATGGTACTGTCGGCCAAGACCAAGGATGCAGGGGCGCTTTGCACGGCTCGCAACGTTGTTCTTCATAACTTACGCAGGCCTTGACGCGATGCTCGAGGTCCGCCTCGATGGACGGCCACCACACGTCGCTGCGTGCCAGTTGCTTGCTGCGCACGATGCCTGGGTGCCCTTCGTGGAGTTCGTCCCGCAACAAGTTGCCAAACTTTGGCGGTACGATCACTCGCATCCCGAACATGATGCAGCCCAGCGCTGCAAACGCGCTGCTGCGATAGTCGGAATGCCGGTTGTTGGGCCCAAGATTGTTTGAAGCGGTTTATGGTCGGTGACTAATGTGAACGAACGACCGTAAACGTAAAAATGAAACTTCTTAACACCAAATATTATTGCAAGGGCCTCTTTCTCCAGCTGGCTGTATTTCTTTTCGGCAACGGTCAACGTACGCGATGCGAAAGCGATTGGCTTTGTGCTGCCATCATCCAAAACATAAGAACCGCGCCTAAACCATAGTGCGATGCGTCGCATGATAGCTGCAGGGGTTTGCACGGGTTGTGCGCCGAAGTCGGCGGAGAGGCTAGCAAGTTCTTTATCTTGTTGAACGCTTCCTGGCAACGCGCTCTTCCCAGCACCACGGGGCGTTTTTACGTAGCAACCTGAAAAATGGTTGCACCACCGTTGCTAGGTTAGGAAGGAACTTGCCGTAGAAATTGACGACTCCCAGGGACGACTGCAGCTGCTAGCATGCTGCCTGTCATTAGGGGCTGGAGCCTTGAGGAGTGCCTCAACCTTCTCCGTCGTTGCCGAGATGCCTTGTGCGCCGATTCTGTGTCCGAGGTAGCGAAGTTCCTGTTGGAAAAACAAACACTTCTTTCTTAACACGAACGCCTCTTTCAAGACGTCCCTATAACACAGCTTGTAGATTGATGAAATCCTCTTCGTCATTTTTACTAGTCACCAGAATGGCGTCTAGGTAGCAGCAAACCCCGTATAAGCCCTTCAGCATGATGTCAAATATTTCTTTGAAAATACCGGGTGCGGACGAAATTCAAAACATGAGTCGATTAACAATCGACTGACAAACAAGCCTTTCTGCGTATTCAACGTGAGAAATTGTTTTGACGACTCAGACATGACCACTTGCCCGGTTGAGATCAATCTTCGAGAAATGCTTATCTCCCGAATGAGTGAGTGAGTACGAACTTTATTGAGGTCCTGAGGAGAAAGAATTAAAGCGGGGCCGGAGGCCCCGCCAATCAATCCGGTGGCTCCACCCAGGTTGGGGTCGGTACACAGAGTCCTTCGGCGACGGCCCGGGCCCTCTGGACAGCCTTGAGCTGTGCGATGAGCTCTGTGCTCATGAGCGCTGAGTCCCAGGAGGACTGGTCAGGAAAGTCCGTGCCCGCGTTGGCAGGGCACAGCCAGAGCATGTGTTCGAAGTGGTTGTATTCGTGGCCGCAGTGTGGGCATTCAGTAGGAAGGCCAGGATTGATCCTGCTTAGTGTTGTTTGTCTCCAACGTCCTAGTCTCGTGTTTGTCTCCAATGTCCTGGTCTGCCACTGTCTGTAAGTGACGGCCTGTGCTTTTTTGATGTTTTGGTGAGGAGGAGGAAAAATTGTTCGTGCTAACCTATGATTTGAAGTGATTTCGTGGTATGATACGAGCGGGTCTTTGTTGTCTAGATCCCTCCAGGCTGGGTTGAAGCGAGGGGGTGGATCGCAGACGCGGAATGTGAGTTCTCGCGCCAGTTTGTGTGCCCGCTCGTTCGGATTACAGTCAGGATATCCGGAAATGTTGCCCATGTGGGCCGGGAACCATGTGATATGTGGGGACGTGAGGTTGTCTCCTCCCGTTTCTTGGAAGATTTTGTTGACAACCGTAGCTGCTTTCCTAGAGACGAGGGCCGCTGAGAAGGTTGTAATGGCTGTTGTCGAGTCCGAGTAAATGATAGAGGCTCCTTTGCAGCTTCGAAGGGCCACCACGATGGCCATTTCTTCTGCTTCGTGAGTGTAGTTGGTAACCACCGTGGCTGCGTTGACGAGTTAGCCATGGCGGTCCACCACAGTGACCACGTAGGCGCCTCGATTCCAATATCTGGCCGCGTCAACGAAGAGGACTTGCGTTTCGTTACGTTTGATGTTGTGAAGAATTGCCTTCGCTCTCGCTTTTCTCCGTCCTTGGTTGTGGGTCGGGTGTATGTTTCTTGGGATTGGATCAACGGTTATTGACCTCGTGGCAATAGTGCATAGTTGCGACTTCTTTGGTGGCATGAAGACGGGCTGTATGCCTGCTTCTAGTAATATCTCGATGCCCACCCTTGTGAGTGAGAGCTGACTAATTTGGGCGTTTCGCTGTGCTTCAGAGAGTTCTGTTGCCGTGTTGTGTGGCCTCAATTGGAGGAGTCGTTCCGTGCTAGTGTTTCTAGGGCGGCTTAGGACCTTTTTCAATCCTGTTATGATTGGTATGTCGATCTTGTTCAGCTCCGTCTTCTTCCAGTTGAGGAAGGGGGCGGCGTAGGTTACGTGGCTGATGAGGAAGGCCCCAGGCGGCACGTCAGCTCGGACCAACGTTCGATACGTATTGGCACTTCCTGGCTCATTGATGGCCTAAGGTTAACAGGGTGGTTCCAATATGGGCTGGGCCATTCTAATTCCTGGCCGAATGATAGCCTAAAATTAACAGTGTGGCGCGAATATAGGCTGTACCATTCTGATAGAGATCCAACGCTGGCCCGCATTACACATTCAGTAAACAATATTAGCTCGTCCATTCAACAAGGCGGGAATTATTGGACCAACTTTCATGTGACTTGCCAACAGGGGTTAGTAGGTTGGCTTTCTTTGGGCTACATTGGTCCGTAATAAGCCAATTTACGCCTTATCAATTTTTAATACTTTCTGGTACGACTTGCTAAGGTTATATAGCATGTTTGAAAGACTAATGCACTGATCACAGGCACACTGCGCAGGAACCAGAAATACGTTTGCAAGCTGTGACCCCTTCAACACAGCTAGCTGAGACCACGTTGGTTAATTAGTTCGCTTGACGCTACTACTTTCGTTGAGAGTTAATAACAGCTTCGCATATATGCTTATCTGTCACGGGGGACGGGCTGATCGACTTGCTGTGACAGACCGCGGGTTGTTCACAGCAGGGCACGGTTATATACTTCGTTAAGCAGTTGGTCAGGGAGGTTTGCCGCATGTTGCCTGCTCCTAGAACATGTGGCAAACCTCCCTGACCAGCTGCTTTCTGCAGCTGCCAGCAGTCAGCGACACAAGTTTATGCTATGCTGTCGTTGCAGCAGGTCACATCCCCGCAAGTGAAGGCAAGTTTTCACTTTTTTTTCTAAAACACCAGGTAATTAACTGTGGTAAGTGTCATACTCAACGAAGGCGACACCAAAATGTGATCGTTCTGCAAAATTTGAGCAAGAACAGTGTAGTGATGAGTGCAAAGCCTTTTTTTCGAACAGGCGCAGCGAAATTATTCAGTACCCTGTATAAGTTTGACGTACATATCACAGCTAACCTTATGCTCGGCTACCTTAACCGACTGTTGAACTTGTACCTTGAACTCGTATATGTCACGTAAATCAAAAGAGTAGTATGGTCATCTCTTCCAAACAGCTCAAGTTCAAGATTATGAGTTTATGAGGGCAGTAACTGCAATGTATTGTTGCAGCCCTTTCACTATCTCATGGCTGTATTAAGTGCTCATATGCTAAATGTACCAATCACTGTACCATGCTTTCCTTTTGTTTTGACCTAATATTGTGTTGCATTAGTACGGTTCTTTTTTCTCGTATTATTTCAACAGCTAACATTGAATAAATAGGAATGACATTGTGTTGTACCTAATCCTTGTACCGGTGACCACTACCCTCTGTAATAAAAAACCCTGATGGTAAATATAGTGTCCCAGCTGTTATGTAACAAGCTTTAAAAATACACACATAATTTTACACAACTAAAACCAAGTGCATGTTATTCAGAGTCCAGTTGAGAAAGGGCCAGTAATTTATTAGCCCTTGGCACCTAATTAGTTATAGCTAACCCTTATAATTTAGTCATCTATCTGTTAGGGTGTTGATCAGGAGGTTGTATGATATATTAGAGTGACATGCTTCTAGCAAGCTCCACATCACGTTTTTTTTTTCTCGTGGAGAGAAGCCTGCAAGTATGAAAACTGCCATGCGTCAATGCACCCGAGTGCAAAAGGTTGCTGTGCCATCCAACAGTCTCAGCGGGGAAAGTTAACTGTTCTTCTTTCTGGAGTTGTACGTGTCAAAACGAGTTCCGATTATGAGGCACGCGGGAAAGTAAACTGCATGCTCGTCGCAGGCTAACCACTCGGAGCAGTGCATTTCTTTTATGTTGGTATTTCATAATATCGGGGAGCTGTTGGTGCATTGTGTAAAGAATATTTATGTTATTGTCAATGACAGGGCCAGCTTGCTTACCCACTAAGACAGTTTCAGGGCCCTGCAATTCCATGCACATGATCTTTTTCAAATTTCATGGGGTGGGGGGTTCATTGCTGGAAAAAATAAGCACAAAATGTGTTCCTCGCTGGAAACGGCTTGTTTTGGTGTCGCTTCTGATGCTCAACTCCCAAATTAAGATCTTGACAATTAGAACAAATAAAAAGTTGGCTCATTGCTTTGCTACTTGGATGACGTGCACCATGAATACTAGCGCTTTTTCAACCAAACTCCAAAGAACATGCACTTTGTTTTGTTTGTGTAGACTGAACAGTAATTTACTGATGCAGAAGTACTTTTATCTTTATTGTCCCTTTAAGACCACGGTGGTCACGACCAACACAGTTCGTTTGCCCCCCCCCCCCTTTTTTTTCTTTAAATAAAAGTTTGTGTATGATGCCCTCTGTATATCTGTTGAAAATGTTGCAATTATTGTTGACAGGAACCATTGTTGCACATACAGGAAAGTAATCAAGCCTTCGCTGTTTATTATTATGCATAATTTCCGACCGCTTTATGACGGAGATTAACCGACCGCTTCTACGACGGATATATGTGACTAAACATACGTGGCGATTGAAAAGCATTGTCGAGCTGTGGAAATGTTGCATTACCTTTGCGCGAAGAATAAGAAGCGGCTGTCAAAATCGGCAGTAATAGCCCGTACAACATCCCGGGTCGGCGGTTAATTTAATCCTTTTTTCTTAGTTAATATACCAATCGCAAAAGCAAATCAGTGTTGCAGCACTTCCAGGCATACTATACAATACTGACAACAACTTTTTCGTTCTGATAGAGATGTAAGTTTTAGTTGAAGGCGATATCGCATATACCATGTCTATGCGAGACGTTTGTGCAAAGCTGCAACTGCGTCTGCGCGTTGACATGGCAAAATATGAATTGGTAATCACGAATCGGCGTGGCGTAGTGGTAAGATACTGGGATTGAGATCTTTAGGTCGGAGGTTCGAATCCTCTTGTATTTTTTATTGCATTACAACGTTCTCTGCTTCTTTCTGTATTCGAAAAAATATATAAGGTAGCCAGGCACCACGTATTTCTCGCTCAAGAGTTGCATTTCGCACCAGTACCCCGCGCCCAGCGCCTCCCAGTATGCCGCGCCTTGGCAGCGTCCCAGCATCCAGCGCGCGACACTGGGCCCATAATCAGGCATGGTACTGAATACTGGGTTCCGCAATAGGGATTTTAATATTAATGTGCACTTTTATCTCTGACATGAAAGTGCAATGAGCCTCCAATAATAAATTCGCACGAATGAGAGGTTTCGATATGAGTCCATTTTATAACAATGCACATTTATCAAGAGAGAATTTTCTTAAAAAAAAGATTACATCCCCAGGATTATTCAGGTCTCGTTAGTTTTGTTTCATTGTACAGGTCAATGTCTCTTCCATGCGACTGCAAAAATTTTCTTTGTTATGGCGAGCTACATTTATATCATGAGTGTTGGCGTGAGAACCACGTTTGTTCACCAAAAATAATATTATGCAAACTTTTTTGACAGGTTATATAACACTTCAATTTTCCCAGAAGAATGTGCTTTGTAAGATATGCTAATATTCTGCATTCGTACTCTTGTCGAAAACTTTTTTTACAAAACTTGGCATCATACCTTAACACAATCTATCATCACAATCCAATGCAAGACAACGCTTCATCGAAGGCAAGCTGAGGAAGAATGGCAATTTTGATTGCAGATGACTACTTATGGCACAGTAATGTGGTGACGTTTGGAACACTGAAATCACACAGAAAATACTTTCAGAACTAGTGCCGACCCTGCAACTACATTAGTTTATTTTTGAAGCGCTGCTATCGAGGCTACACACTTTGATCGAGGAAAGTGAGTTTGACAGACGCACAAACTGGCAAGTGTGTTCAAAACAGTGTCACTAAACTTTGCTGTGCGACAACCTGCAAATGACACTAACGGCAAGTGAACAGGCTCAAAGTGACTAAATTTGCACGTATGAGGATGATGTATGGTGTTTTAATGGCGCAAGGGCCAAGTATGGCCAAAGAGCGCCATGCCATTGTTTGTGAGTTTGCAGTGGAGCGATGAATTCTGAGTAGTAGATGAGGCGTGGCTGTAAAGGGGCCTAAAAATAATCGCTGTAAATTGCGTAAAATATACATGTACTAAAATCATGGCAATGACTACTGAGGCGTACTATGAAATGAAGAATGCAGTGGGAAAGAGTGACACGATATTTAAAATATTTAAGATGCAGTAATTGGCAAGAAGTACAACTGCCTACACAGAGCCCTTGAAGCACAAGGGACTGAAGGCATGTGCTACAAAAAACTATCACAGCGGCATCCTCTAGAGAGAAGATGCGCTACGAACTTATTGGGCTAATAACATGTAGCACAACATCGTTCAAAAAGCCGAGGATTGCTTTGGCGTTAAAAAGTGGTTCTTCACCAAAAAACATCATGAGATGAAGAGGGATATGATAGCGGTATGCTACAGGAAAATGTTTTCCTGTAGCATACCGCTATCATATAAGGATATATATATCATATACCGCTATCATATAAGGAATTTGCACGTATGACGGCGGCACAACCTTCCACCTGTAGATTTGGTAATTTTGGTTAAGATTCCACCATCAGCGAAGGTTGCATTTAGAAACTATTGCCGGCATCTGTCCTCAGCTTACCTAACCTTGATGCTCGCCAACGAACAGATTGCATAGGTATGCTATTCTTAAATGACGTCAAAATAGGTAAAATTATATATACTTGGAATTTAAAACAGCACGAAAGACAGAACACGAGTAAAAGAAGGAGACAGACAGGGCGCTGACTCACAACAAGGTGTATTTGTGGCAGCCGCGCAACATATTTGTGCAGTCTATAACAAAATAAAAAAGGTGCTGAAAAAAATAATGAAAAACATGATAAAATGAATAGCTCATCAGACGCCGTCAGTGTAAGATTGTGCGCACAATCATGCGAAGTCTAGAAAATCAATTTCTTGGTTAGCTAAAGCGATCGAAGGCCTGCTAACACATGTTGCCTAGGCTAGCCATTTCTAAACCTTGAGAATTTCTCGTGTCAGCTAGTCCCGGTGACACTTTATAGTGTCACAACGCTGAAAGTAGAGCATGCAGCCACCGTCTTGACAGTGAACCCTTACAAAATTTTTAATGTGTTTTTTAGAAAGTCTTTTGAAATTGTTCGATAGAATTCTATTGTGTTTATTTTGACAGCTTATAGAATTTTCCTGTAGAGTTCGAACAGTTATTTGGCCACCGCATTCTTATAGGAACTCTGAAGACACAATTCTATAGAACATTCCTACCGAGTTCCTTTTATTATCTTAAAGACAAATCTCTATAAAACACTTCCATGGAGTTCCTTTAAAGATCCTCAAGACAAATTTCTATAGAACATTTTTATTGAGTTCCTATTAAGATTGTAAAGACAAATTTCTACAGAACGTTTCTACAGAGTTCTTTTAAAGATCCTAAAGACAAATTTCTATAGAACATTTCTATGGAGTTCCTTTTAAGATTGTAAAGACAAATTTTTTAGAACAATTCTCTCCAGTTGCTTTACAGACCCAAAAGACAAATCTCTATAAAATCTATGTCGATGTTTGTAATGTGCTTGTCCTTTGCCGAGGTTTTAGAGAACTGTACTGTAGGCATAAACGATTACAGTAAATGCAGTGGCAAAAATAAATGGCACTACAACCACAAAGTGATCTGTTTTAAACGTTTATTGCACTTCAGACTAGATACATGCATCATACATACTACATACACACTTCAGAACAGTCTGCATACATGCTTCAGCCTAGAACTTGCAACACACAAACTGTAGCTGCCAATGCGCTTCACGGATCAAGCCGGTGGTGCTAACATAAGAAACAGGAAAACATTTGTGGCAGACTCGACTGGAGTTGACATCTGAGAAAAGCAGGCTTGTCTAAGACAAGAAAGCTTCGCATTAAAACTGCAGAAGGACCTGCTGTTCCAGCAGTGCACATTAAATGGTTGGATACTGAAGCCTGAAACTATATTCATATCAATGTGCACAAATATATGTGCACTGAAATGTTATGCGTCAGCTCCACAAAACAACACTAAACTTATAAAACACAGCATTCTGGCCTATGTTGAAATGTAAAAAGAACACTGGCAGTCATTGTAAAAATGCAGCAAACAGTGCATCATATATTGTACAAAGCTTATTAAGCTTGAATGTTGTTATAAGGCAAATTTTGAGATCAGGCTCAATATTCCAAAATTATGTTGGGAAATACAAACATGACTGACGCACACAATACCTAAGAAAACGATTTAGCTCAGGAGCTCCTATGCATGTGAATAGTGAAATCGTTTTTCTCGGCAACCACGGGACTGAACTTGATGTTTGTTATTTATTAAGAATGGTTGAAAATTGCACAATTAAAAAAAACTTATGTTTAGAACTATAACTCACAAAAAAATCTAGCAAGCACCATGCTGTTCTGCAAATCGGAATTGGCCTCGAGCTTTAGCAAAGGACCAACTCCGATGTCCCTCCTTAAATACGTGTGAAATTCCTAAATGCTTTTGAGACAACCACAGGGCTATTTTGAATTAAATTTGTAGCATTTGAGAAAGTTAAGGTCTAGCGGTTGTTGTAAGAATTTCAATTCAGAGCCTAAAGTAAAATTATTGAAAATATGCAGGTTTAAAGAAAAGTAAAAGCACGAAATTTAATAATCCCCAACTCTGCAATAAAAACATATCACAGTTCTGCACACTGGATCAGCTATGTCTTAAGTCAAGGAATTTGTTATAGGAATTTACAGCTTGCGTGAAATGTTCCAATGTTTATAAGCATTTTGCAGGTCCTACTCGCAAATTAATGATTGTATTTTAGACCAGTGTATGATACGACAATTTCGCCAACTTCAGTTATGGATTAGGTGCAACTAACAGAACTGTGATATCAGTTTTTTTAGAAAGAGTTGTTAACTTAATAGCTCCGTTTGTTGGAATTTTCATGGATTTGTATAAACGTCACCTGAATAAAAATGTTACATCATGCTTGTGCTATGCGAATGATGCTTTTTTGAATAGCGTGTTTACTTTGATGTAATAATGCTTTCCTATTTTACCTAATTCCTTCCTGGAGGCATGTAAGGCTTTAGTGAGGTATAAACAAATAAATGTAAATAATTTAATACTTAAATAAATAAATAATGTGGTTTGTCTGGTACACAATCGCGAGCGCTCCGCAACACCCCAACGACAGCCGCTTCGCGTCGGCGCCCGGCTCCGAGGCACAACCGACGGCGCCGTCAGAGAGGGGAAAAAAGAAAATGGTTAATACCAAAAAAAAGCCGAAGCGGGATTTGAACCTGCGTACCCCAGATCTCCAGTCAAACGTCGTAACCACCAGACCACACAGCCCCACATCCAGACTGCGTCCAATGCCTCCTTTACTATTGCCACGTCACTTTCGGTGCCCCCAGGAGGCGCTGCCACTGCCCCAGGGGCATGACCGGTAAAATTACAGTTTCTATGAGTGTTCTGTGCTATTATTTTCCCGTGTTCTGCTGTTGCTCCCTGTTGCTGTGCGTGCGCGCTGCATTGAGGCAGGTCGATGTGGATGTTTAATCGTGTGTACGCTGTGCCGAGAGAAAATGTCGTGCCCCTTGTGTGCTTTGATGATCACTTAGCCCCTGGGACCGCGTAACGTAGCTCGCAGTATTTTTCGTGTGGTTTGCCGATGTCGATTATCGTACTTATGGCCCGCTCGCGCTTTCTTTGTTCCCGGCTCATGAAAAAGCCTCTGATAATATCGCATCGGATCACAGTGCACGGAAGAATTTGTTGAGGTATTACGTGCTGTAGTCCGCAATTCAACAGTGTTTACGTCGGAAGGATCGTCGTGCAGTCGACGCCGGGACCTGACATGAAGGAGCGTTTGCCGACTACGCCTAGAAAGGTAAGTCCGGCGCTTGCGCGCAGTTTTGTAGTCAGTGGTTCGTGAAGTGTGAATTGTTATACGGATCACGAGATGATTATTAAAGCGACCACAATGATAAATGTCTTTTTTCGAATGTTCGTTGTTCATGTCGCAGTGCACATTTAGCGAACAGTTTCACGAAAAATCTCCTGAAACTTATTGGACGTTGCCAGGAGCGTTATCATGTATTTGCTTTCTGCTATAACGTATGCTAGCGCCGGTGATTGTTTGACCTGAATGGTAAAGAAAGAATTCAACCAGGAAAGTTACTGCTTGTGTACATAATTTCTGTATAGGTATTTCTAGAAGTACCGCCTTCCGCATTTGTAACTATATTGCGCAAGCGTCGATCATGGGTCATTTTAGCGCCTTCGACGGCGTTACTTAGCGAGACCGACAAAAGTAAACAGACGCGCATAAAGAACTCTCCAGCGCAAGCGTCATCTGCTAAGCTGCTCTTCTCAGGACGACGCACGCCCATTTCATAGTATGCTGGTGCGATATAGTTAAAAATGCGGGAGGCTGTACGTCAGCTAACGGCTGCGCGAGATGGTACTAGATTGTTGTGTCTGACGCATGGCCAGATTTTAGCTTGTATGTGAATTCTCCTACATATAGTGTCGCCAGACAGGCTGTATTTCTTGTGTTGGGTGTCCTGTGTATTTTCGTGTGTTTGTAAATGTTTGATTATTTCACAGAAACGGAGATTACAACAGCAGTGTTTCTTTTTCATCTAATTTTTTTTCTACTGAAAAATAGGGCGTTTCTTCTTGTAATTACCAGTGCATCGTCCTTCGAGACAATGCTTTGTTCCACCGCATAAATAAATTCGATTTTGGAACACTTCATGTGCTAAGGAATTTTCTTCGTAGTACAATTCACATTTCACTTACTACAGATGTGCGTTTGTGTGAAACTTTTGATAGTAGATTTATGTTTGCTGCAGTTTCATTTCATGTTAAATAACCACCCGTGATGTAACAATCAGATGTTTGCACAACCAGATGCAGCTTCGTGTAGGTTGTATGACTTTTCAGAATGTAACATGATCTTGTTAACTCGCAAGCTTGCAGTTTCAGCAGGGATTACAGTAAATTGAACATTTATTATTGTTTAGGGATGTCAAGATGTCGTGAACCAGAGGCATCTCTACACCGCATAGGAACCTAAGACATTTCTGCAGCCGGAACAGCACGGCAAAGCATCTGATCTGCATGCTGCGACAAGGTGTGTACAAAACGGTCCCTGCCACTTACACAAGCTGTAGGTTTCGTTGGTATAATTCATACCTGTCAACTCTCCTGAATTTTTCGTGAAGATCTCTAAGGAGTATACCAGAGGGGGCACTTGCTTTAGGCCAGTTTGTTCAGATAAATTCCTTAAACAGGCTAAATCGGCAGCAGCAAGAACACTGAAAGTGCGCTCTGTGATATAAAACAGTGTTGTCAGTTCTGGTGCTGCTTTGTGTGCTATATCTCAAGTTAAATAATGGTTAATTATGTGTGAATCAATGCAACAGTGTGGGTACTGAGAGGAAGCTTTAAAAAATGTCTGCTATCTCGCCAATAAAAAATTTTTGTCTTGCAAAATTTTTACAAAATATAAACTTCACAGGTTGCCATGTATGACAAAATGTACAGCACTGTTGCTATGAATATGCCATATTCATAACTTGCAGTTTCGGTCTACTTGAATCGCATATTTTGAATCTGGCGTACCTTCAGTTTAATCAATTCATTCAAGTAGCCTCCTTTGAGTTATATGTAATTGGAGGCTATTGTAGAAATGCATGAGGTGCTCCCTACTGACTGCATTGTGACAATTTTTTAGGGACCATCTTGTGAGGCACGCATATCCTTTCATGTCTTGCTATGATTTGTCCGACAAAAGCAGCAGGGCTTTGGTTACCTTTGTTATTACGCATTCTTGTAGACTTCCGTTTCTCTTCTCTTCTAACATACGTGCATGTGCAAATTCTGTGTTCTTAATTATATTTCCGTAAGTTGTCCTAATTGTGTATTACATTTAAAAAAATTTGGGGGGGGGGAGCGGGGTTATTGATTCCCATAATACTAGAGAGAACGGGACCTCAGAACAAAAGGCCACAAAAGGTGGCTGAAAGCGTTCGAAGCTCAGAATTTAACATTCTGTCTCCTAAAGCACTACCACTATGAAACTTACTAATTGCTTTGTTATTATAAGCTAGCTGCCTGATTTGCAGCCACATTGTGAGAGAGTATGTTTTTTTCTTCTTTTTGAGTTCTTTTGTTGAATGTTCTCCTTTTTAGTTGAGAAATTTTTTCCTACCACCTCACGCGATACTCCAACTGGAGCCTGTGAGGTATGTTTATAAATAAATAAGTAAATTCCTGAGGCATGCAACAAACAATGCAAATCAGTCCCTAAAGAGTCATAACGAGGAGCTATTATTTTCAGCAGCTACCTTAGCCATACTGTGCTCACTGGCGCACTGACAAAAACCATTGCAGCAGTAAAGCACTACTCTAAACATTTCCCTTTCAACATTTTTAACTCTCATATGCTGTCTTCTCCAAATCGTGTTGAGTGCATCTGGAATGTTTCGGCAATTGTTTTTACCTCAACCATTATGCAAAGCAATAATGCAAAGGTTCAGCTTGTTGACTGTTGCTTATTTATACCTAGCCTGATCTGTGGAATTGACTGTATGCTTTCTTTTTTTTGCATACCTGCCATGGTTGCTTAGTGGCTATGGCGTTGAGCTTCTAAGCACGAGGTCTCGGGACGTAATCGTGGCCATGGCGGCTGCCTTTCCAAGGGGATGAAATGCGAAAACACCTGTGTACTTGAATTTAGGCGCACGTTAAAGAACCCGAGGTGGTCCAAATTATTCCGGAGTCCCTCACTACGGCGTGCTTCATGATCAGACTGTGGTTCTGGCATGTAAAACCCCATAATGTAATTTAATTTTTTTACACAAAAACTAAGGTGGCTTTTAATGACGCCACCTTTTCACATTACTGCATAACCACAAGTTTGTCGAAATAATTGAACAAATGTCATCAGTCTTCTGTAAAAGCAAACTTGTCTTGTACAGCTGATCGAATAAGCCATTTTCAGTGCAATAGCAGGCTTAGGATGTAGCCAGAAAATTGTGTCGCATAAGGATGTGCTGCATCAGAAGGCACGTTTCTTGCTCATTGTATCCGTTGTAGCATTATCTCGTCTCTCTGTTCCTTTCAATGGTATTCACTGTGCACACATACTAAAGAGATAAGGAACATGCACAGTGCACGCATACCAAGGAAGTCACGGTCAGACAGAGAGCGATAGAGCACAGCACGCGTTCACTCTCTGTCTGTCGCTTATTTCCCTCACATGTGTTCATTGTGAGCACCACCAAAATGAACAGTCACCGACTTGCCCAAGCTTCAACTCTTGTGCTTGGTGTTTTTTGTCTACAAAATGCCCATAAGCAAGTCATAGTGGTGGTGATTTTCGCATTTATGAAAAAGGCTTATTCAATTCCAGAACAGCTTCATTTGTTCTAGGCATAGTAATGAACTTGCGAGTGTTTATTTTAAAGGCTGAATTGGATAA
This sequence comes from Dermacentor silvarum, assembly GCF_013339745.2. Lineage (NCBI taxonomy): Eukaryota > Metazoa > Arthropoda > Arachnida > Ixodida > Ixodidae > Dermacentor > Dermacentor silvarum. Next base: position 84,501,973 of record NC_051156.1, on the reverse strand, counting down.
GAAACTATTGTGGTATTCCTAATGGCACCCTTTTGCATTAAGTTTGTGCAGATGCTTGAAGCTGGTACTATGTTGATGAAAATAGGGTTGAAGCTATAGAAGCATGTTTGTCAAAATGTAGTGAATGCTTCCCGGTAGAAACCCAGAGTTATGCTTCTTGGGACACTTATTGGTTAGCCTTATTGGGTAATGCGATTAGCCTTATCGATGCTATAATGTTGCAGGGTCTGCAGGATGGCCAGCGTTACAAAAACATTAACATCATTGTAAGAATACATGTTCTGCAATAATATTAGGATTGGCCCCCCCAAGTGACAACGCTTGCTTACACTATATCTGGGATAAACCAGGTTTACTCAGCCAGACAGCCATCCGTGCATGAGAGGCGGCAAGAATTAAAGGGGCTTTCGAGTAATCTTCTTCAAGTAGATGGCTCATACATCAGGTCTTTCCTAGTGTGCATGGTCTTTCTTAGTTGTTCCCACGACAGTCAAGCACCACTGTGATATTCTTCATTGGCAAGGTAATATAATATGGTGAGCTTGCACCTCAATATTGGTATTGAAAAATATGTTAAGTAAAAGACACAAGAGTTGGCCTTTATGACAGATACACTGATGTTCTTTTTTAAAGAGCTCTTTTAGCATTGTTCTTTATGGGCACGTTTTCAGAGGATGCTTATATTCATTTATTGCAAACTGCCGTGGAGCTAGTTTATGTGTTAAACTAGCACTCTTTCACCAAGAAAATGTCCAGTTTTTACTCGCACAGCGATATGGTGCAAAGGACGAAAGGGTTGGAATGGATCAATCTGAATGCATGTTGCTGACACAAATACAAAAAGGGCGCATGGCATGACTAGCACAATTTGTTTTACAGTGATGATAAGCAGTCTCAATGTCTAATAATTCTATTGATGGGGAGCTAACACACTGGTTCCTTGTCATTTGAATAAGGAAATCTTCACATATCTCTGAAGCACTCTGGTCCTTATATTTTGCCACAATCAAGTGGTTTTTAAATATGAGTGCACTTGCACTGAGAGCAGTGCAATACTAATGCCAACTGACCCACACATCAAGTTTGCATGGTCACGCAGCCTGTCATTTATACATTTGGCTTGTTTTGTGCAAAGGACTGAACTTCAACACTGCAGGATACTTCACGATATCCTGGCGAGAGTAACCTGCACCGTGGAACATGCGTTCAGTCAGCTCCTTCTGAAGTAAAAGAAAAGGTCCACGTGTGTAGCTGCCATGGTGTAACCCTGGAATCTGTTTCTGCTCCGCAACTTGAGCTTTTTTTTTCAGTGACCACAATTTCATTATTATGAAACGGAATGCATTAACAGGTTCAAACTCAGGGTAACGTTTTTATCTGCATGACTGTGGACAAAAACTGATGAAAGGAGGCGCAATGCGACTATTGAACCTGTCCAGGGGACAGGGACGTCAAGAAGTTTTAAATCCATTTGCATAGGCTAACAATCGCAAGGCAAACTGTTGCAATTGTGTGAAAAAGTACCATGCACTTCTTACTTCAAGGAATAGTGCCAATCTTTTTCAGCTGTAGTTAGCACCATGTATGTACACTGCACGTATAATTTGAGGTAAATGTAAGGAAGGTATTGCAGAATAGGCCATTTAAAACTAATGGCCATAATTTTGACATTAGTAGATCTTTGCTCAGACCATCTGACAATTTCTTGAAAGTATGACATTTTTGTTAGTGTAGCTGCTGTCAGCATATTCTATATTAGCATTTGGTCTTACGCAGTATACTGTTTGCTCTAAAAAATTAAATTCTTGAGTTTCACATGCTAAAACCACGATATGATTATGAGGCATGCTGTAGTAGGGGACTCCGGATTATCCCTTGAACCCTTGTTAACTCAAACTCTGATATCTCAACATATCAGTAAGTCCCGATACTGAGCCACGAAAATTTTTTCGTGGCTTGGTATCGACTTTATGTATATTTGGCCTCTTATCTAGCAATGCTTCTGTACTGTGCTCCGCATATCTCGAAATCTTGACTGCAACACTGTAGGGAAAATGTCATCACCCAAAGGTTTCTATACGTTGTACGCAGCTGCGATATCTCCAAAAGTTCCAAGATCACAAGTTTGTAGCGAATTCTGCTTCATTCTACGCCACTCTTGTCATCCACTGTTCACGGTCGGCAGAGATCTCATTGGTAATCCGGGCAGAATTTTTCTCTGACCCCTGACAAAATGCAATGAGCATGATAAGGTACTGCCTCCTGCTTTTTAACTATATTACATGAGAACACTATAATATCGTTGTGCATCATCCTGAACGGGACATCGCATTAGACGACTCTTGCACAGGATAGTGCTTGGTGCACCTGAGAGTATTTCTACATGTCTCGCTGATTATTGCGCCTTATAGGTGCTAAAATGATGCGTGATGGACACTCGCACGATATGGTTAAAAATGCGGGAGGCTGTACACCTGAGCACCACAACATGCATGCTCATGTGTACGCATAGAGTTGTCAGCTTGCTTATTTCCTGTGCTCTGTGTTTCTGTGTGGATCTGTGCGCTAGGCCGTACCGCGTGCTGCGCTGAATGTTTGGTACGCTATTGGTATTTTCTTCATTAATAAGTTCAGGGCCACGATCTTGTAGCAAAGCGTTGTCTGATGCCATTTCTAATGCTGTATCTGTAGCAATGCATTGCTACAGATACAGCACCAGGCCATGATCTTGTAGCAATGCATTGCTACAAGATCGTGGCCCCGAACTTGTTAATGAAGAAAATACCAATAACATACCAAACATTCGGCGCAGCCCGTAGCATGGCCTAGCACGCAGGTCCACACAGAAACACAGAGCACGGGAAATAAGCAAGCTGACAACTCTATGTGTACGCATGAACATGCATGTTTTGGAGGCCAGGTGTACAGCCTCTCGCATTTCTAGCTATATCGCGCGAGCGTCCATCGCGCGTCATTTTAGTGCCTTTAAGGGACAAAAAATATCACAGCATATCCACGGGGTGAATGATGATGAGTGGGCGAAGCTCCGGAGGGAATCATCGGATCTCCCGCTTAAGGGGACGCTAGCACAAACGCGTTAGAAACGTGCAGTACTCTCTAGTAAGGGGGAGCGGCCACAGCGTCTTACGCAGCCATTTACACATGCCGGAACGATGCACCGCGTTTGCCGACGCCATCACATGACTGCTGAGAGAGTATACCCCCCGTATTCATAAACGCTCCTCGACTTGAACTTGACTTGCCACCGCTTTGGGCAGCGCGTTCGAAACGCGTTGAAGGTAAGGCGGAGAGGCCACAGCGTCTTACACCAGCTTCTTACACGGGCCGTAACGCGCTAGCACAAACGCGTTAGAAACGCGCTAGAAACGCGGCCTTTCGCTAATGTTGGGTATTTATTGCCATCGTGGTGCGCGTGTCCATGTCCGCTTCGTGGCGTAGTGGGCTAACGCCGCGCGCTCGGAAGCGAGGGGTCCCTGGTTCGATTCCGCGCTACGGACACAACTTCGGATTTTTTTTTTCTCAGACTGGTTACACACTACTACTACGACGACGGGGACGAACGGGTGCCGCTATAAGGAGCTTCGCCCCTAATAATCAGCGAGACCAGAAGTACTCAGGTGCACCAAGCACCCTGCTGTGCAAGAGTTGTCTAAGGTGATGTTCCCTTCAGGACGACGCACGACCATATTATAGTGTTCTCGTGCAATATAGTTAAAAAGCAGGAGGCGGTACCTTATCATGCTCATTGCACTTTGTCAGGGGTCAGGCGAACACTCTGTCCGGATTACCAATGAGATCATGGTGTAGAATGAAGCAGAATTTACTACGAACACCATTATAAAATGTTCCATCAAGCCAGCAACCAACTAGACCATCTAAGTCTCTTAATTATCAATATGGGATAAACCAGCCAAACACGGTGGATGTTAAAGCCACTATTCCACTACGGTATTTACTTTGCGGGCAGAACGGTAGCTTCCGAGTAATTTATTAGCTTGACGTGTCCATGCTGCTTTTTAAATGTGCATTTTATGCTTGTACTACTTCTGTTGCTTCAATACTATTGTTAATCGAATAAGTTGTCTTTTTGATTATAACATTTGTTTCAGTGGCCCGCTAATTGTGACAGTTTATTCTACCACACTAATGCATGTTCCCTTAGAATCGTAGCGAAATTTCCTGAAACCAGTTACCTTTGAATGAGATTTGTTAGTATCTCCTATGTTCTGAATGCTTACCCATTCTTATCTGTGTGAACATAACTGCTTTTGCCTTTGTGTGAACCTGTTGCTTAAGTGAAATAGAATTGTTGGCTTTTCTTTACTTTTTCAGGTGCCTTGCAAGCTCTCACCAAAGCAACACATTCCACTGGTTTTCTGTCAGAGTGCCATTAGGATTTCGAATAAACTATGCTTGTGAGATGTGCGACATGGCCCGTCTTAAAATTGGAGCGCTTCAGTATTAATGTTTGAATGGGTGTACATAAAAACATACGTAAAGTATACTTATGTCTTCCTTTTACAAGTCCTCTTCACCTGACGTTTTTCCAACTTAAAATTACGCTTTGCTGTACATTTGTTTTATGCACAAACCATGACAGCAACACAACACAGGCAGTAAGATCAGTACAAATGATAAAGCATGCAGTACACCTGCAAGAATTACATTTGCATACTTGTAGTACATATGAAAATGAGCTAGCGATCTTTTTCAGGTTGCAGACTCTTATTGGTCATACATGTCAAGCGCACTCATAGGCCACACAAAAATCGTTCAAGGCTGATCTCAAATCCATAAGTGCACCAAATAGATTTAAAGAGTGACTTATGTTAAGTGACATCGGACCAGTCTAACAGAACCTCGCCCAAATAGGGAAATAAATAGGTTCGAACAGGGGTAAACAGGACTGGGTTACACAGGACAGGACTGAACAGGGCCAAACGGGAGTGGGCTAAACGGGGACAAACTGGTCTGGGCTAAACGGGTTCAACGGGGACAAACTGGTCTGGACTAAACGGGTTCAAACAGGGGCAAACAGGTCTGGACTAAACAGGTTCAAACGGGGTCCCGTTCCATAATCCTATTTGATGAAACCCGTTTGAAATCAAATAGGATTTTTTAGTAGGGAAATCATTTTAAAAAGGTGTAATGAACATTTAGCCATAATGTATAGGCAGGCGCAAACATGTCACAAATATATATATCTACAAATGTGGTATAAATATTTATATGTATATAGTTGTAGCACTACGCTGTTTCATTTAAGTATTTCAGAAAAAAAATTATAACAAGAAAGTAGCAGAAGTATCTCCGTGAAGAGGGACAGTTCTCAGGCAATCACATTTGAGAATATTTTCACTTTCCCAAGATTTTGTGACACTAGAACTAGGCCAATGCACCGACACTAGAATGCCATTGCTAGTGACAAAAATAAAGTGTCTCCAAAAGACAGCAGCCCAGTCACACATTAATGTCATCTTGTAATGACAACACATTCCAATTTTAACACATGTAAGCAAGTAGGAACACCCATGCACTAAGGCTCCTATATAGACATCGCGCTACGCATAGCAAACAAATTTTTCGAAGAAAAAGAGAATGATCTACTGGCTTCTATTGTTCAGTGGGTGAAAAAATATTACATCTGCCGGTCGCCATAGTTCGTATGTGCTATGCGTAATATGGCAGTATTCAATTTCTCACGTGGAGCTTAAGATTTTGAGCAATCATGATAACAATGCATTTAACTATGTGTTGCATGGGGACCAATCAGACTCTTTAGGGTTGTTTGCAATGCCAAGTTTGGACTGCCGTCCTCAATTTTGCATCGCTTTCAGAGGCAGAGGAAAAAATTGGCTCTATCGCTCAACCCCTGGTCCATATAATTTTCTCTCTAGGCGCATGTTGAGGCACCGTCTGCCCCATGTACATTTGACCAAATATGCATATGATCACAGAAATAGACAACAGTACCCCTGACAGACACAAGACAAATTTAATGGTATCTTTAATAAAGCAAGTCTCCCTGGCCAGGGTGCCTTTCTTAGTTCACTTGTAGACTGCTATGCACATGTATTTCTAGCGAAAAATAAAGCAGGCAGGATAGGCATGGCAGCCCGCAAGCGAATTGAGAAAGGCAAGCAGGCAAGGGAGGCTTGCGTCGGTGAGAAATACCACCAAATTTCTCCATTATGTGTCACAGGTAGTGTACTGTATTCCTTTCACATCTGGTCAAACTTACATAGGGCAAACTGGCCGGTGCCTAAACATGTGCCTAAGAGATGACCATATTTCACTCAAAAGACCAGTATGCTTGTCCAACTTGGCCATGCATTGTCACAACAGGGCATAATGTACGATTAAGATTGTTCATCTGTGTTCACCCACACTGAAATATTTGAGAAATCAGTGAGGCACACCACATAAATAAGAAGACATGTGTGAGCGAGCTCTCATTAATAATGCACGAAAAAAAGATATCCTTTCTAGATTACAAGGGATCGAAATCGGTCTGCCTATTTATTACTCAGGTAACTGAGCAGAGCGAATACTGACCTTCATATTTATTTTCAGCAAATTCAAGCTAATCAAATGTGTATTTGCCAGACACAGTTGTTCTGGGAACAGGACAGAAATAACTGGGAAGATATTAATGATAAACAATGGTGTGCACGCTACGTGCTTAGACTTGTGACATATGTGGCAAACTACACTACAAATTCTTACATGCACAGGTAACTGCATGAGCTTGCAGTACAAACAGGAAAAATATGGAAATAAATGCAACACTATAGGAAACAGTTTTAAGACAATAAAACCAAACTAAAAAGTGATAAACATACTCTGTACTAAGAAAAAATAAAATTTATCTAGCAGCCAAACAACTTATGCAGGAAAAAATACTAAACATCAGGGCATGTTAGGTCTAGTTTTATACAGAACATGTTAATGTGTGCATCATCTTTACGCACACATGTAAGTAAGTTGAATACAGTTGCATAAATATTTATCCTCTTTAGTAAACTGCATAAACTAATGTGTCGCTAAACTGAACCATGAATGATACCAAGATCCAACTTTTTTTTGGAACATGTAAATTTCATACATACCTGACATAAGCATCCAGCCATGCTGCTGCAGGCACTCATATGGGGTCTGCATTTCTGGGGGCTCCTCCTTTTAGTGGACACTGTTGCGGGCCAAGGCCTCACCACTACAAAATGAGTTATGTTAGCTTATAGCAGTGGAACAATAACGCTGTCATATCGTAAACACATGCAAGGAGCACCTAAAATAGTCACGAAAACAATTTCTGCACTAGTACAGGATGGCAAGAGAGCAAAGGGTTGAAATTATTGAATGTCTTGATAATATGATCCTCTTCATCGAAGTATATTTTTGGGCACGTCGCACCTGCACATTACAATGTATTTTAAAATTTTTTTAGAGAGTCGTTTTTTTATTACTTAGAT